>NW_026782442.1:0-180000 GCF_031769215.1 Ylistrum balloti
CTCTTGCTAATAAAAAAATAAAATATGATGAACATTCTAAATTTTACTGAGGCTCCCATGAAGGATGAGAGCATCGAAGAATACGAACACCATGAGTATGATCCGATTACCGATACGAATCTCAATAACCCAGGTGAGCTCAGGATCAATATTGAAGCACAAGATCTGTTTACTCACCCAAGCGAGAGCTATCTGATCATCGAAGGGCGTCTGACAAAAACTGACGGGACCGCTTACGCAAACGATGATAACGTTACACTGACGAATAATGCTCTCATGTATCTTTTCAGCAACATCAAGTACCAGCTTTCAGGACAGGAGATTGAATCTCTCTTTCATCCAGGACAGGGTACAACGATGCTTGGTCTGTTGAAATATCCAGATGACTTCTCCAAGTCGCAGGGTTTGAATCAATTGTGGTACAAGGACACATCAGCTGCAGCATCTGCAGCTGCAGCAGCAGGCAATGCCGGATTTAGCGTTCGCCAATCCTATATAATCAAATCTCCTGATCCAAAGGGCACATTTAGTTTCAGAGTACCACTCAAGCACATCTTTGGATTTTGCGAAGACTATGACAAAATTGTGTATGGTATGAAACAAACCCTGACTCTGGTGCGGAAAACGGACAACGATGCGATCTTCAGGAATGCAAATGTTGATGATGGGAAAATTACCCTCGAAAAGGTGTCGTGGTTTATGCCTCATGTACTACCCGCAGATGCTGACAAATTTCAGCTTTACAAGACACTCGATTCAAATGCGCTTCTACCCGTAATGTACAGGATCAGGGAATGTGATTCCACCTCCGTACCACAGTCAACTAGCTTCACCTGGAGACTATCTGTCAAATCAGCGCCTGAAAGACCGCGCCATATCATTGTCGGTTTCCAAACTGACAAAGACGGTGACCAAGAGCAGAATCCTTCCATCTTTGACAACGTCAATGTGAGGAATATATTTGTCATGCTAAACTCGGCTAGATACCCCGCAGTTGACTACAACCTCTCCTTTCCCAAACAGCAATTCAGTCGGGCGTACGGTGATGCAGCAGCCTTCAGGTCCAAGTTTTACAACATGTACGAGTTGGTGTCAAACCCCAACATCACCCCCGCCGATTACAAGACTCTTTTCCCACTGTTTGTGCTCGACGTCAGCAAGCAGAGTGAGCGACTGAAGACCGCAGTCACTGACATCCACATAAAAATGCAGTTTAATGCCAACGTGCCAGCGGGTACCGAAGCATTTGCTGTTGTGATTAGTGACAAGATGATAAACTTCAAGACCGATGGGAAGAAGGTAAACGTTGTATATAGCTAGATTTCTACATTTCTTGAAAATGACTTTAAGAAAATAAAAATCTATAATAAAAAAACAATGTTGAAACTGTCTAAATTGAAAACAATTCTTCGTGAGAATAAAATCAAAGGTTATTCTCATTGCGGCAAGAAGCGGCTGATCGAGCTGTTGAAAGGAAAGGAATTAATACCAGAGGAACCACCCAAACCAGTGAAGACAAAGAAAGAGGTAGATCCAATGGCAGTTAGAAATAACCCCAAACCTGTTGTGTTGAGGGATGTTAATACTGGAGAGGAGATTACATTTCCATCCATTTATAAGGCATCTCAATTCATAGACAAATCCTCGAGGATAATAACCTTTTGGGATGGAAGGGTGTGGAAAAACAAGTATGAGATTAAAGTGGGTGACCCCATAGGAATTAGCAAGATGTAAGCAAAAAAGATGTTGCATGTGGGTTAACATATACAACATTCATGAAAAAATAATTTTTTTTTTGAAAATGACTTATAGAAAAAAAAATCTATATATAATAAAAACAATGAGTCTTTTCAGAAGAATTAGTAATGCGGCTATGAATGCTGCAACAAACATTGCTAGAGGAGCAAGACGACTGGCATCGGCTTTCATCCCACAGAGGAATCCTCCAGATCAAAATTTCTTAGATGCAGATGTACCTAGCATCAATGTGCCGACTCTTCAACCTGTCCTTATCCCTACAACCAGGGACAAGGTTAAACAAAAAGTAAATAAATCGATCAAAGCTGCTGTAGATTGGGTTGAATGGCTGCATGATGCAGACAGAGAAGTTGTTAAGAAGGCCCCATCGAAATTAAAAGCCTTGAAGGAAAAAGTAGATGCTTTATTCAGAAAGCAGCAGATGTTTGAAATCAGAGAGACAAGATCTGCTCTGAGGAAATTTACGACTCAATATACCATAGATGGCAGAGAGGGGTTTGATGCTCAATCGTTTCTCAACACAGCCCGACAAAATGTAGTTAACCTCTTGAGAGGAATCCGAGGCACTAAGGTAAAGCTAATTCTTAGATGTAACATGGAAAAAGTGAACCTTGTTAGTGCCTCGGAAACAATCGTAGAGCCTGCAGCCTTTCACTCTAATGTCGAGATTAACCTCGAGGGAACAGATGCAGATGAGCTGTATGATGCAGTGGTAGATAGAGTCATGGAGGCCATGGCGACATTCCAGTTACGAGGCAGCAACTGGACATTTAAATCTATCATTGCCATTGAAATTCATACAGTTGCTTATGAACCGTTGAGGGGGAGCTCTTACATCCCTACTCCGGAGGCCCTTGCACATCCTAAGAAGGGAGTGATCAATGTCAAAAATGATGACAACAGATGCTTCCTCTGAGCACTGGCTCGAGCATTACATCCCGTAGAACGTGATGCTTGCCGCATAACTAAGATGCTCAGAATGCAAGCAGAAAAACTCAACATGGATGGTATTGATTACCCAGTTAGTCTTAAGACAATAGATCATGTCGAGAAGCAAAACCCAGACATATCTATTAATGTCTTTGGCTATGAAACTAGTGTTTACCCCCTCCGAATAAGCAAACACGTTGATAGGGTAACAATAAACCTTTTATTGATCTCTGATGGGGAAAAGCAGCATTACTGCGTCATCAAAGACATGAGCCGTTTGTTGTCCAGCCAAACCGGAAACCACCAACACAAAAATTATTACTGTCTCAGATGTTTGAACCCCTTCTACTCACAGGAATCGTTGAATGAGCACATGGAATACTGTTATTCAAACGAGGCCGTCAAGATAGAGATGCCAGAAGAGGGCTCGACCATTTCGTTTGGGCACATACACAAGTCCATGAGAGTGCCGTTCACAGTGTATACTGACTTTGAATCTTTCATCAAACCCGTAGATACGTGTGAACCGTGTCCGGGAAAGAGCTACACGAAGAAATACCAGAAACACAACAGCACTACATCAAATGCTTTGATGATGGTGTCTTCTCTAAAGATCCGGTTACCTTTGTCCCAAATATTCGTAGAAATGTTGGAGAAAGACATCAAAGAAATTGGCAAAATTCCGGCGAAACCAATGATTTTTGGGGAAAATGACCGCAAACAATTCCAAAAGGCGACAAAGTGCTGGATCTACCAAGGTGAGTTCAGTAAGGATGACAAGAAGGTGAGAGATCACTGTCACTTTACTGGGAAATACCGAGGTGCAGCTCACAATAGTTGTAACTTGCAGTACAAGAAGCAGAAGTTCACTCCCGTGGTGTTCCACAATCTGAGCGGCTATGACAGTCATCTGTTCGTCAAGAACCTCGGTAAAACTGAGGGGAACATCAACTGCATCCCGAACAACGAGGAAAAGTACATCAGCTTCACCAAGGAGGTTGTTGTCGGTTCTTATACTGGCAAGGACGGGAAAGAGAAGGATGTTAAGCACCAACTCAGATTCATCGACAGCTTCAAGTTCATGGCCGCTAGCCTGGATAAGCTGTCCGGTAATCTGGATCAGGACTGCTTCACCAACACTTCGAAGTACTATAACGGAAAACAACTAGACTTACTAATGAGAAAGGGTGTCTACCCATATGAATATATGGATTCACTCAAAAGACTAGATGAAACAGCCCTTCCACGAAAAGTTGCGTTCTACTCCAGACTCAGTGGAGAAGAGATTAGTGACGATGACTGAATGAGCATGAACTGCACCAGTCGGACGTGTTGCTCTTGGCAAGTGAAGTTGGACGTCTGCTGGTATTATTGGACTAGCATGGGACGCTGCCTTGAAAATCACCGAAGTGAAGTTGGAGCTGTTATCAGATCCAGACATGTTGCTCATGGTGGAGAAAGGTATCAGAGGCGGGATATCGATGATCAGCAACAGATATGGCAAAGCAAACAACCCATACATGGGTGAAACATTCAACCCCCATGATCCTGCGAAGTATATTGCCTATTTGGATGCCAACAATCTCTATGGTTGGGCCATGAGCAAACCGCTCCCTACACACGGATTCGGGTGGATGACAGACAGTGAACTGGACTCTTGGAAGAACCACAGCTGTATACTGGAGGTTGACCTTGAATATACAAAGGATCTGCATGATATCCACAATGACTATCCGCTCGCTCCAGAAAGTCTCAAAGTCCATAATGTGGAAAAGCTTATTCCCAATCTCAATGACAAAACTAACTATGTCATTCACTACGAGAACCTCAAACTATACGAGGGCTTGGGAATGAAGATTACAAAGATCCACAGGGGCATCAGGTTCGAGGAAAGTGCATGGTTGAAGCAATACATCGACCTGAACACCAATCTCCGAGCAGAGGCAAACAATGAGTTTGAAAATGACTTTTTCAAGCTCATGAACAAGCTCGGAAAGACTATGGAGAACATTAGGAGCCGAGTGGATATCCGACTAGTCAACGACGAGACAAAAGCGAAGAAGTTGGCAGCAAAACCCAATTTTAAACATTGCACCACCTTCGACGAGAACCTGGTTGCCGTACATACGAAAAAGACGAAACTGAAGTTCAACAAGCCCGTTTATCTCGGGATGTGCATCCTCGATCTGAGCAAGACGTTGATGTACGACTTCCATTACAACTACATGAAGACAAAGTACGGAGAAAAGGCAAAACTCCTGTTTACCGATACCGATTCCTTGGCATACGAAATCCAGACGGAAGACTTTTACAAGGACATCTCTGGTGACGTGGCAGCCAAGTTTGACACCAGCAACTTCCCAAAGGATCACCCATCGGGCATCGAAGTCGGTCGTAACAAGAAAGTGGTGGGGATGTTCAAGGACGACGCAGGAGGTAAGATCATCCGAGAATTCGTGGGGTCGAGAGCTAAGTTGTACAGTTACAAGTTGCTTGAGGGATATGAGGAGAAGAAGTGTAAGGGGGTGAAAAGGTCCGTTGTCAAAAAGAGTATTTCGTTTGAGGATTACAAGAAATGTTTCTTTACGGGTGAGGATCAGTTGAGAAAGATGAACGTCATCAGGAGCCACTGTCATGATGTGTACACCGAAGAAATTAACAAAACAGCTCTTTCGGCAAATGACGACAAGCGAATTATCCTCCAGGATGGGATGCGCACACTAGCCCACGGACACTTTAAACTTTGATAGATATATATAAAAATGAACATTTCAGTGGGAAAAGTCGTTCTGCCATATAAACCGCTAAGTAATATCGAGTTAACGAGGGCTGCAGATGAATTGAAAATACCAAACTTTAGAGGAGTATTTCTGCGCGATACACTTCCGAAGAGACCAAAGAGAAATGAATGTGGGATTCTGAATTTAGATTCTAGTGACGGAGGAGGAACGCACTGGACCGCCTGTTACAAACAAGGAAAAAATAAATACTATTTCGATAGCTATGGCATACAACCTCCGAATGAGTTGATATCCTATTTGAAGCGAGGGATCTTGTACAATACAGAGCAGGTTCAGCCAGCCGATCAGGTATTTTGTGGTCATTTGTGTTTATACGTTCTAAAAGAGATGAGCGCGGGGAGAGAGCTTCAAGAGATCATAAACGGATTGTATTGATTTATAAAAAATATATATATTAAAAAAACATGCCTATTCACAAATTTGGATATATGACGTCATAGTATAACATCCCACCACCAGAACCCGGTGTGTCTCTGTCGTACGTCAATAAGAATTTCCAAAGAAAAGCTGATGTGACTAAATTAGAGATGGATATCCAGGATCTAAGAGTCAAGTATTCTCAGCTATTAATGAATACACAAAAATTACAAAGAAAAATGAATAAAAAATATATAACTATCTGGGCTGAAGAAAAAGGTGGACTGGTGAAAGGGAAGTACGAATACTCGTTCGGTGATGGTGCAACAGGTGAAAACGCTGGCTATACCGTGCTAGCACCATCTAAAGTTTTGAAAATAGGTATGTCGGTTACAACACCAGAATCCACTCCCGAAGAGGCCGGTGTAGTCCTCGTGGTTAATGGTAGTAAAACTCAATGTAAAATTTTAAAGCCACAAGGAGAATTTAATCACGTTTCGGATGTGAGAGGAATCAGTTTAAATGTAGGTGATGTGCTCAACTTTGTAACCAACGTAACAACAACAAAAATTACCGGAGCTATTATTTCACTTCTATATATAGGAGATGTCCATTAGACGGATAGGAACAATTACTAAGAATATATAGGGAATGTCCACTAGACGGATAGAAACAATAACTAAGGATATATAGGGGATGTCCATTAGGCGGATAGGAACAATTACTAAAAAATATATAGGGGATGTCCATTCGACGGATAAGAACAATTACTAAGGATATATAGGGGATGTCCTATATATCCTTAGTAACTGTTCCTATCCGCCTAATGGACATCCCCTATATATCTTTATTTATTGTTTCTATCCGTCTAACAGACATACCCTATATATCTTTATTTATTGTTCCTATCCGTCTAATGGACATCCCCTATATATCCTTAGTTATTGTTTCTATCCGCCTAATGGACATCCCCTATATATCCTTAGTAATTGTTCCTATCCGCCTAATGGACATCTCCTATATATTCTTAGGTATTGTTCCTATCCGCCTAATGGACATCCTCTATATATCCTTAGGTATTGTTGCTATCCATCTAATTGACATCCCCTATATATACTTAGTTACTGTTCCTATCCGTGTAATGGACATCCCCTATATATCTTTAGTTATTGTTTCTATTCGTCTAATTGACATCCCCTATATATTCTTAGTTATTGTTCCTATCCGCCTAATGGACATCCCCTATATATTCTTAGTAATTGTTCCTATCCGCCTAATGGACATCCCCTATATATCCTTAGTAATTGTTCCTATCCGTCTAATGGACATCCCCTATATATCCTTAGTAATTGTTCCTATCCGCCTAATGGACATCCCCTATATATTCTTAGTTATTGTTCCTATCCGTCTAATGGACATCCCCTATATATCCTTAGTAATTGTTCCTATCCGCCTAATGGACATCCCGTATATATCTTAAGTTATTGTCTCTATCCGCCTAATGGACATCCCCTATATATCTTTAATTATTGTTTTTATCCGTCTAATGGATATCCCCTCAATATCCTTAGTAGTTCTTCCTATCCGCCTAATGGACATCCCCTATATATCCTTAGTAATTGTTCCTATCCGCCTAATGGACATCCCCTATATATCCTTAGTAATTGTTCCTATCCGTCTAATGGACATCCCCTATATATTCTTAGTAATTGTTCCTATCCGTCTAATGGACATCCCCTATATATTCTTAGTAATTGTTCCTATCCGTCTAATGGACATTCCCTATATATTCTTAGTAATTGTTCCTATCCGTCTAATGGACATCCCCTATATATTCTTAGTAATTGTTCCTATCCGCCTATTGGACATCCCCTATATATCCTAAGTAATTGTTCCTATCCGTCTAATGGACATCCCCTATATATCCTAAGTAATTGTTCCTATCCGCCTAATGGACATCCGTCTAATGGACATCCCCTATATATCCTTAGTTATTGTTCCTATCCGTCTAATGGACATCCCCTATATATCCTTAGTTATTGTTCCTATCCGACTAATGGACATCCCCTATATCTCCTTAGTAATTGTTCCTATCCGTCTAATGGACATTCCCTATATATTCTTAGTAATTGTTCCTCTCCGGCTAATGGACATTCCCTATATATTCTTAGTAATTGTTCCTATCCTTCTAATGGACATCCCCTATATATTCTTAGTAATTGTTCCTATCCGCCTAATGGACATCCCCTAAATATCCTTAGTTATTGTTCCTTTCCGCCAAATGGACATCCCCTATATATCCTTAGTTATTGTTACTCTCCGCCTAATGGACATCCTAAATATATCCTCAGTTATTGTTCCTATCCACCCAATGGACATCTCCTATATATCCTTAGTTATTGTTCCTATCTGTCTATTTGACATCTCCTATATATCCTTAGTAATTGTTCCTATCCGCCTAATGGAAATCTGCTGTATATCCTTAATTATTCTTCCTATCCGTCTAATCGACATCCCCTAAATATTCTTAGTTATTGTTCCTATCCGCTTAATGGACATCCCCTATATATCCTCAGTTATTGTTCCTATCCGCCTAATGGACATCCCCTATATATCCTTAGTTATTGTTCCTATCCGTCTAATGGACATCCCCTATATATTCTTAGTAATTGTTCCTATCCGCCTAATGGACATCCCCTATATATTCTTAGTAATTGTTCCTATCCGCCTAATGGACATTCCCTATATATTCTTAGTAATTGTTCCTATCCGCCTAATGGACATCCCCTATATATCCTTAGTAATTGTTCCTATCCGTCTAATGGACATCCCCTATATATCCTTAGTAATTGTTCCTATCCGCCTAATGGACATCCCCTATATATTCTTAGTTATTGTTCCTATCCCTCTAACGGACATCCCCTATATATCTTTATTTATTGTTCCTATCCGCCTAATGGACATCCCCTATATATCCTTAGTTATTGTTTCTATCCGCCTAATGGACATCCCCTATATATTCTTAGTAATTGTTCCTATCCGTCTAATGGACATTCCCTATATATTCTTAGTAATTGTTCCTCTCCGGCTAATGGACATTCCCTATATATTCTTAGTAATTGTTCCTATCCGTCTAATGGACATCCCCTATATATTCTTAGTAATTGTTCCTATCCCTCTAATGGACATCCCCTATATATTCTTAGTAATTGTTTCTATCCGTCTAATGGACATCCAGTATATATCCTTAGTAATTGTTTCTATACGTCTAATTGACATCCCCTATATATCCTTAGTTATTGTTCCTCTCCGGCTAATGGACATCACCGATATATCCTTAGTTATTGTTCCTATCCGCCTAATGGACATCCCCCATATATCCTTAGTAATTGTTCCTATCCGCCTAATGGACATCCCCTATATATCTTCATTTGTTGTTTCTATCCGTCTAATGGACGTGTCTTATATATCCTCTGTTGTTTTTTCTAACCGTTCTGTGGGCATCTCCTACACCGGTATTAGTTATTGTTTTTCTCTGCTGTATAAAATGACTTGCGTAAGTCTACCATAAGGGTAATACATTGTATCAGGCTTATATAAGCGATAAAGTATTGTCGGTACCTACGCGCTTGTATCTAGTAGTTTGTCCATTAGACGTATTAGATTTTTGGCCATCCCGCTGAAGGAGGCATGTAATCATTAACAACACATTTATAGCTTATAACTGTGGATTTAAATATGGGATTTTGAAAGAAAGATATGTTTATGATATATCTGGATGTTTACTTGTAAGTAAGTGCGTTAAATATTACCAAAATCAGAGCGATGGTCCGCATCGGTTATTTTGCCAATGGGAAGTTAGAGGTTACACGCCGTGTAAACCTCCAACATTGTTGGAGTATTGTAGACGGATTGTACGACCATGGCAGCATGCAATACAGTGCGACTCGTGTGATCGGTGGAACCATCGTACATGCGGCACAGGTAGGTGTATCGTTCATTATTTTATATTAATTTTTATTCTTTATAATAAATAATGGTTACGATTACAGATAGAAATATAATTTATGTGGCAGAGACAGCCTGTCCGGGTTTTTCAGATGATGATATATATATTATTAATAAACAGTATATTCTGCATTGTAATTAAATTGTAATAACATGATAATAATGATGATTGTGCAGTATCGTGGTGTCTAGTACTGTCGTGTGTTATTGTCCAGCTGTCAGCTGCGTAGTGTCATGTGCTTCTGTTGGGGTCTTCCCCGAACACCAACTCTGTATATGACAACATGTTTACATAGGAGGTCAACTGCGATGATAGTGGATTATAGGCTGTTTTAGAATTGTAGTACAGGTAACTTTCACAGGTAAATTCTGATAACTGTTCAGAAAACAGGTAAATCAGATGATTAAGTTCTGATTCTGATAACTGTTCAGAAAACTGAAAACTGTTAATAACTGTAAAATAAAGGAATCAAATATAAAACTGTTCCAATCCCAAGCTGTTCAATGGGGAAAATAAAGGCCCATTACATTTTGGAGAATTATTATGTTTCAATCTGCACTTTGAAGCATCGCTTTCTCATTGCCTGATTTATTACTTGACTTTTGTCACATATATGAGTTAATCTTGTACCCTAACTCTCAGATCAATGTTAAGTTCATCACCAACAAAAGAGGCAGGCAGAACCTTTCGCATAACGGATTCATCTAGAGACAGATTCGGAGCAACGGCACCAGGACATTCTGGAGATGTTCAGCATCCCTCTCGACAGTAGACAACATACCAGCTAACTTTGGAAGAAATCCACACAACCACACCTCAGACCCAGCCAGTGTTGTAGCCAAACAGTTCATGAACCAGATCACCAATAAATGCGTAGAATCTGTCCAACCCATTCCGTCCATCTTTGAGAAGGAGCTCAACCAACTCCGAGACGACTGGGATGACACTACCAAGGCCGTGACAACGATGACGTCAAACTACTTGTACGCCGAGCTGCAGTTCTGCCACTCATCCCCTTAAACCGCATTAAAGACGTCTGGTTACAAACCCTTGATGATGCTGATGATGCTGACATCACACATCCTGTGTTATCATTCACAGATTACGTCACAGAGCAATAGATAGGGGGATATCGAACAACCTGGAACCACTTCTCAACAGAGACCCCGGACTATCAACCATCCTGAAGCTTGGTAAGGAAAACTAAAGAAGAAGGTATTGCATGTCCACCCCAACATATACACCATCATCCAGACGCTTACGGACATACAGAACATGAATGATATTAGCCGGATTCAGAGAGTATAGGAGGCACCATTCAACCCCGAAGAAGAAATACGCCAACATTGACAGACGCCTGGCCACCTTGAAGGACCATTATCAGACTGGGACGATCGACCTGACCAATGCTGATTCAGCATCCGAGCTTCTCCATCTTTTATATGCTACAAATTGTGTTACAATGATGTAAAACAAATAGAAACTTTTTATCTTTTTCATTATTGATATGTAAGTATCCTATTTACAAATACAAGTTGAAACAGACTATAACTTTAGCTTCAAAGGTTTCCTATATAAACACCTTCCTTTCAAGTTGGCAGAGTTGGTGTTCGGGGAATGAGCCCTTCTGTTTATGTTTGTGTTCTGTGACCTTTACCTGTGTGCTAGTCATGTGACCCTTCCCCTACCTGTCCCACTGCTGGTCATGTGACCCTTCCCCTACCTGTCCCACTGCACATGCTGGGCATGAGCATTGGACAGGGGTATCTCAGTGCTGACTGGATAACAGACACCAGACAGGAGGCCAAGCCATTGTTCATCATAGCCATCGTATCATATACATTGTATTCAAGAACACTGTCACAATGATGGAGTTTTCATCTATTTCTGAATAAATATGTATGAACTGAACCTGGCTGAGTTGGTGTCGTAGCGTCCTCTGCCCCAAATCCCATCCCCATTTCATTTATATCATCAATAAATTATAATTCATATGTGAATTAAATTTCAAATATATTTTCATATAACATGATTTCACCTTATAGTTTAGTTTTTAAAAGTTTATATCTATTTTTCAGGCATTTCCCAACAGGAATATCGACAAATGATGAGGAATGACCACACTACTTGGATATGTACAGAATGTGGGGAACAATCTACAGAAGGTACACTATAATGCATTTATTAGTTTCAATACATTCAAGTGCGATAAATTGGAGGAATTAACACAGCAATTTGCAATGGTCAGAAAGCACCCCGCAGTTATAGCTAATTACATTTATTATTATTCTTGAGATTGAAATGTCAATTTTAATAAACCATAACAGTTCTGCTGACTGTCTTTGTTCGTATTTGTTCATTTAAAACCGTGCCCTCTATACCGATGGTGATATAGACTGACACATTTGAAGGTCTTTTTTATTCCTCGTCTGCTTCGATAAATGTACTGTGACTACACTGGTACGTTTGAGCATACAGGTCATTTACTGCAACTACTATGTCCGTTATCAAGGAGTCATTCCATACAATGTCGACCACGCGGTGATCAAAGTCACATGACACTTCGTCCAAGTCATATGACAGCCATTACACAGGAAGTGGAAGTTATCAACTCAGTTGGTGCAGACATGGCTGAATCTTGAATGCAAGACAAGGAAATAAATCAAACACAAAATAGCAGTCAGATGTATGGTACCCCCTCCTGGTCAATGAATGTTTGTTTTGTTGGCTATGGGATCTATGGTGCGAACGGTCTTGGGTTATGGTGTGAACGGTCCGGGGCGAAAGGTCTACGGTGCGAAAAGTCTTGGGGCAAACGGTCTTTGGTGCGAAACATCTGGATACCGGCAGGCATATACATATTATATAGATTATATAAGCAGGCATCTGCGGGCGTATTTAAGTAGGATAGAAACTTTGGAGGGCGTTAAGCGCCAGGGGAGCACGGATATCAGGCAGAAAGAATGAGTTGATTGAAAGGTTTGTTGTTTTTTTGTTCCGTTAGGCCTGGCTACAGTACTGTAACTGGTCTACCACACAGAAGTTGCGGAAACGAGACACCTGTTAACCACACAACGTCTGAGGAGATCCTACCAATTCTCAGATATGGAAGCTGACATCAAAAATTCATATGAAAACAAAAGTATGGCCGAATGTTTCGCAAAGATGCAGCATCATTTTGACAAAGAACTTGATGCGATCAGAGGTGATATTAGAAATTATTTTGAGAAGCAGAATGCAGGAACACTAAAGGAGCAAACTGGGACTAAGATTGACAGTAAAGCTTCTCAAAAGTTCAATGTTGAGGACCCAAAGGAAAGTGTAAATTTGATTGAAAGAAGAGGAGAGACAAATGTGGTCAACATGGGTATAGAAGATATGCCAACCCTAGGAAAGACGACTTTACATAATTTGCACAGGTAAGCAAATGATTACTTATCAAACTGTCCTACAAGAAATTTTGTTTATGTTACAGAAATGAGTGTACAAAACAAGAGGTGCGGACAACTACAGAGTTTATTATGCCATAGCACGGCGACTGTCGTCCGTCCTGCGTCCGTCAACTTTTCATATAAACAACTTCTTCTGAAATACTGAAAGGCGTAGGGTTATCATATTTGGCTGGAAGGTTCCTCTGATGAAGCCTAACAAAGTTTGCAAAAGAAATGACCTTGACCCATATTCAAGGTCACAGAGGTCAAATGTGTTAAAACCTTTAAACGACTTCTTTCGAAATACCGGAAGGCCTAGAATCATTATATTTGGCTGGAAGGTTCCTCTGATGAAGCCTAACAAAGTTTGCAAAAGAAATGACCTTGACCCATATTCAAAGTCACAGAGGTCAAATGTGTTAAAACCTTTAAACGACTTCTTTCGAAATACCGGAAGGCCTAGAATCATTGTATTTGGCTGGAAGGTTCCTTTGATGAAGCCCAACAAAGTTTGCCAAAAGAAATGACCTTGACCCATATTCAAGGTCACAGAGGTCAAATGTGTTAAAACCTTTAAACGACTTCTTCCAAAATACCGCAAGGCATAGAATCATTATGTTTGGCTGGAAGGTTTCTTTGATGAAGCCCAACAAAGTTTGCAAAAAGAAATGACCTTGACCCATATTCAAGGTCACAGAGGTCAAATGTGTTAAACGTTTAAATTACATTTTCTGATGATCCAAAACATCTGGGATAGTGATATTATTCCAAAATAGGTTCTCAATGATGCCCGGTAATATTTGAGAACAGAAATGACCTTGACCCATATTCAAGGTCACAGAGGTCAAATGTGTTAAAACCTTTAAACGACTTCTTTCGAAATACCGGAAGGCCTAGAATCATTATATTTGGCTGGAAGGTTCCTCTGATGAAGCCTAACAAAGTTTGCAAAAGAAATGACCTTGACCCATATTCAAAGTCACAGAGGTCAAATGTGTTAAAACCTTTAAACGACTTCTTTCGAAATACCGGAAGGCCTAAAATCATTGTATTTGGCTGGAAGGTTCCTTTGATGAAGCCCAACAAAGTTTGCCAAAAGAAATGACCTTGACCCATATTCAAGGTCACAGAGGTCAAATGTGTTAAAACCTTTAAACGACTTCTTCCAAAATACCGCAAGGCATAGAATCATTATGTTTGGCTGGAAGGTTTCTTTGATGAAGCCCAACAAAGTTTGCAAAAAGAAATGACCTTGACCCATATTCAAGGTCACAGAGGTCAAATGTGTTAAACGTTTAAATTACATTTTCTGATGATCCAAAACATCTGGGATAGTGATATTATTCCAAAATAGGTTCTCAATGATGCCCGGTAATATTTGAGAACAGAAATGACCTTGACCCATATTCAAGGTCACAACAGTCAAATGTGTTAAATCTTTGGACAACTTCTGATTAAGCTAAAGGCTTAGGATCATAATATTTGTCCAAAAGGTTCCCTTAATGGTGCCCACATAGTGTGTGAATAAATAGCTTGACCCATAATGATATTTAAGGTCATTGGGGTTAGATTTGGTAAAATAGTTAATCAACCCATCATATTTGGCCATTAAAGGCTTATATGCAAATGACTTATTTTTGACTACTAAGGGACAGAACCCATATGGAGTAATTTGTCATATTGCTTTAAGCATCTACTGTGGAACATATGCACAGATATTGTACAGTTGGTCATAAAGATCCAGGTGAGCGATACAGGCCCTCTGGGCCTCTTGTTAATCCTCCACAACTGGATTACCCTTCCAAAGTCAAACTTCCCCAGCTCTGACCCACTCACACAAACGTGCATCAATTATTCACATGTCTCTGGGGAGATGCTTACCCTTTTAGCTGTGGTGATGTAGTTCTGAACACTAAAAGCACATTCAGATTTTTGCTCTGTGGTACTACAAACTTGGTCAACCTGCGCTGGCCCAGTTTCTTTTGAATCATGATCAATATCATCTGTAGGGACAGTTACATTACCTAAAAAAAAATGAGAGCTTTTATACATTTGCTGTGTGATTTTGGCCAATAGACTATTAAATTAAACCATTAAATTAATTGGGTTTTCCAATAACTCAAATGCCTACTTTCCATGCCAATTAAACATTGTAAAAGTACCAAGTGACGACAGGTACATGTAACGTCTTTACCCCATTTCGGGCCCCAAAACACAATCGGCATTGGCTGATGGCAAACTTACTTTCAATCGAAATAATTGTGACAGACTTTAATTCTGATACTGTGATGTCGGTAAAATATCATTTTTGTTTTGATTACAGACTGTTTTCTTTCAACGCTCATTGTAATTAACGGTTTAACACTTCAATTTTTACACCAAACCTGCTGACCCATTTCTCTATTGTTGTGACCAGGTTGACTCGTCACGAGCCAAAAAAATTGATATAAGGCAAATGTCATTCTATTTTTACAATTACGTGACTGACAGTAACACTACCTTTCTCATATTCAAAGTATTTACTTACCGATTCTTCTTTTTTTCATAATGAATTTGTCCATGACAACTCACAATTCCGTCTGACATATTCCCCACAAAATGTGTTGTTCGGTTGTATGTTCTTACAGATTCGCAGAAAGCTTGCGGAACGCAAACTACTTCCGTTTTAGCATATATTTGCCATGTGTCAGCGGGCCCTTGTGGAAACGAAGTTGTGCGTCATTTTCAAAATTTATGCACCGTCAATCTGAAGCTCTGCAATTTTGATAAATAATGGTTTAAATCCAAAATTCACTGATAAGGCTCAGTCGACACTCAGCATACTGTTATGTCAATGATAAGGTCCGCCATTACACATGAAAACGGACCATGTGTTCATAGCTTCTGGTTTGTCGTGATATCAGATGTGAAGTAGAATACAATAAATGCATCTACATATTTTCAATGTTCCAAACAAGGCACTATCTTTGCCGACCGTCAGTTTTGTGTTGGCAGTTGATATCACATTTATAAACACTTCGTCCTGATTTTGCATGATATTGTCTCGGACAGTTTGCATTAATATATACAGTAATTATCATATTTATCATGGTTGTCCATAAATAAATTGTAGGTCCTTTTTGTGTCAGTTTTGAGTAGATAATTCTGACAATGATGGCAGACTCACAGAATCTTCCAATTTTTCCAAGAAAAAAACCTTAAAATCCTATTGCAACATAATGTGTATACCCCCACTTTAGACATTTATTTTCTAATGGAAAACTGTAAATGTTAGGTGGGTTTTAACGGTACTATTATCAATGTCACAATTGGTTGCCTGTGTGTTCAATATTCATAGAATATAAATGGAGTATCTGTGACAGTAATTTTTTTCTTTTTTGCAACTTTAACATATGTACCTCACTTACTTAGAATTAACATAAGAATGATGAAAATTGGTGGCAATTGGCATCTATATTATGCAAGATTTGAATTTTATGTTTTTTAAGGTACCAATGGTGGATTATATCTCATCATCCTATCTTTAAGGGGGATAAAAAATTTGTATTGAATATTGTTGATGACATTTCATCTAAGTAAGTGTATCAAAATGTGTGAAAAAAAAGTACTGCAACTTTCAAATCATTTATTACAGAATGGAAGGAAGTAAGGGGACATGGTAATCCTAATTCTTAACATGTATTTCTAGTTATCATTTTCAACGGATTTTTTCAATATTTGTGGATTATAATTTATATATCTAATGAAGGGTTTTTTCATTGTTACAATAAAGTTCATTAATTTTCTTTTTCCAGTTTTGACAAAGATGTAGCATACTTGGAATCTGACAAAGGAGCAAGACCTAAGAGGAAATCGAACAGTATGACTTCAGTAGCGGAGACAGTAGATCAGCATGAATCATTTAATGCTATGGGGACAGAACATACAGTTCCCTTTGGTTACACTGAACCATTAGGAATTATCTTTGTTGACGTAGGAGTTGTATACTGTGATGAAGATTATGATTCAGCAAATCAGGAGTTAATTCCATGGTTTGAGAGTGTGAAAAAGAAATATAATCTTACAGATGTAAGAATTTTTCTGTATGATGATCCTGATATTGTTGACTCTAACAGGTACAGGCACATAGAGAATGTGGCAAGAAAATGTATGAAGATATTAGTTTTTATCACTGATAATTTCATAAAGGATACAAAACTGAAAACTATGGTGGAAGAATTGCTCGACCTGACGAAGAATATAACTAAGGATCAAGTCCAAATGTATGTTTCTGAAATGACTGGGAAATCACAAAACATAACTACAGAACAGATGGAACATTTTTCTGAATGTGTTTTAGCTCAGAAAAGAGTAGCTGTTGTTCCTGTTGAAGCAGTAGATGATAACTACAAAATGACAGGACTTAGGACTCCTGATCCTATCAGATTTTATGATTTATCGACTGACCCAGACAGTAATGAAGGGTTTGTAGTCAAAGTCCTAAAGGAAGCAAAGAAAGGAAGGAAAATGTTTGAAAGTTTTGCTGCTTTTGTAAAAAGAAAAGAGCATTCAAATGAGAGTCAAGGTGATACTTCAGATAAAAATCCACATTCTACTTTAAATAAACACTTACATGCTGCTTCTGGGGAACAATTGCATACTTCCATTGGAGAATATCCACATGCTTCTGGGAAATGTCTAAATCCCACTTCTGACTCTCAGCTGATCTCAAATGCAACTTCTGTATCTGATAGTCCCATGGAATACCACTGTAAGAATGATGAAGTTTCCACTGATCGCTCCATTGTGGCCTCTAATGACAATCCTGTTACCTATGACCAGTTGAGCAGGAGCCTGTCTTTTGTGGTAAGTCCATGATGTGGTTCAATCCAACGGCTGGCAGGTTATCCAAAATGTGTGACCTTATATAGAACCTATATAGATCAAGTGCCAATAGAGATCTAGTGCCAATAGAGATCTAGTCTATATAGATCTCTTACCAATACAGATCTAATATAGATATAGTACTAATATATATCTAATATAGATATAGTACCAATATAGATATAGCACCAATAGAGATCTAGTACCAATATAGATCTAGTACCAATATAGATCTAGTGCCGATATAGATCTAGTGCCTATATAGATCTAGTACCAATATAGATCTAGTACTAATAGAGATCTAGTGCCAATATAGATCTAGTGCCTATATAGATATAGTACTGATATAGATATAGTACTGATATAGATCTAGTACCTATATAGATCTAGTACCGATATATTTCATAAAAACTTCAGGTGGATTCTATCAGGTTTTTTTTTTTTACAATGGAAATCATATTTATTTCTATATATAATTCCAAACTAAACATAATTTTAAGAAAATTGCTACATTTTTTATTGTGCATTTTAAACTATAAGCTTCATGACACAAAGTCCTAGATTCTGCTGTTATTTTCTGGTTCTGCTGTTATTTTTCTGTTGATCAGGGTGAGACGTCAGATCAAGAGGAAAATTCAGAACACAAAATAGATACTAGAGACTAGATACTGATGACATATATGCAATGCATCATTGATTTATTGATTGATTTTAAATTCTTGCAGCCATGTTCAAGTAAAACATTGGAAAAGAAGACTGAAAGAGATGCCAGTAGGACAGTCTACTCTGCCCAGATTTCAGGTAGATTTTGTGCAGTTTTAACGTCATCTTAAATTGATTTCCAAAACAATACACATCTACCAGATTTATTCCATTTCTCAAACACAGTGCATTCAGACCAGAGTTCTTTTTCATAAGTAATTTTTTATATCAGAATAGACTATTTGTTTTCTCTTTGTGTATATTCATCACTAGTGATACAAATGTTTCCTCACAGTTTTGTAGGATTGTGGTTACATCTACATTTCAATGTCCATTAAAGTAATATATGAATGTCATTTACTATGAATTGGTTACATCTAAAGAAAATAAGATACAGCTCCCTCGACAACTGATGTGATGTTAAATGATGAATTATTTCTTTTTCAGAGTCAAAATTTGAGGATAGTAGTGGAGAAATAAGTTCACTAGAGACTGATCTGAAGTATAGTGAACAAACATTCTTACAAGCGACTGATATGGAGGATGGTGGGCAAATGTCCTTACCAGAGACCAGTGTGGAGGGTACTGGACAAATGTCCTTACCAGAGACTGGTGTGGAGGGTACTGGACAAATGTCCTTACCAGCGACTAGTGTGGAGGATGGTGGACAAATGTCCTTACCAGGGACTAGTGTGGAGGGTGCTGGACAAATGTCCTTACCAGGGACTGGTATGGAGGGTGGTGGACAAATGTCCTTACCAGGGACTAGTGTGGAGGGTGATGGACAAATGTCCTTACCAGGGACTAGTGTGGGGGGTTATGGACAAATGTCCTTACAAAAGACTAGTGTGGAGGGTGGTGGACAAATGTCCTTACCAGGGACTAGTGCGGAGGGTGATGGACAAATGTCCTTACAAAAGACTAGTGTGGAGGGTGGTGGACAAATGTCATTACAAAAGACTATTGTGGAGGGTGGTGGACAAATGTCCTTACCAGAGACCAGTGTGGAGGGTACTGGACAAATGTCCTTACAAGAGACTAGTGTGGAGGGTGGTGGACAAATGTCATTACAAAAGACTATTGTGGAGGGTGGTGGACAAATGTCCTTACCAGGGACTGGTATGGAGGGTGGTGGACAAATGTCTTTACCAGAGACTGGTATGGAGGGTGGTGGACAAATGTCCTTATCAGGGACTGGTATGGAGGGTGGTGGACAAATGTCTTTACCAGGGACTGGTATGGAGGGTGGTGGACAAATGTCCTTATCAGGGACTGGTATGGAGGGTGGTGGACAAATGTCTTTACCAGGGACTGGTATGGAGGGTGGTGGACAAATGTCCTTATCAGGGACTGGTATGGAGGGTGGTGGACAAATGTCCTTACCAGGGACTGGTATGGAGGGTGGTGGACAAATGTCCTTACAAGAGACTAGTGTAGAGGGTACTGGACAAATGTCCTTACCAGAGGATGGTGTGGAGGGTGGTGGACAAATGTCCTTACCAGAGGATTGTGTGGAGGGTGGTGGACAAATGTCCTTACCAGAGGATTGTGTGGAGGGTGGTGGACAAATGTCCTTACCAGAGGATGGTGTGGAGGGTGGTGGACAAATGTCCTTACCAGAGGATGGTGTGGAGGGTGGTGGACAAATGTCCTTACCAGAGAATGGTGTGGAGGGTGGTGGGCAAATGTCCTTACCAGGGACTGGTATAGAGGGTGGTGGACAAATGTCCTTACAAGAGACTAGTGTGGAGGGTGGTGGACAAATGTCCTTACCAGAGGATGGTGTGGAGGGTGGTGGACAAATGTCCTTACCAGAGGATGGTGTGGAGGGTGGTGGACAAATGTCCTTACAAGAGACTCGTGTGCAGGGTACCGGACAAATGTCCTTACCAGAGAATGGTGTGGAGGGTGGTGGGCAAATGTCCTTATCAGGGACTGGTATGGAGGGTGGTGGACAAATGTCCTTACCAGGGACTGGTATGGAGGGTGGTGGACAAATGTCCTTACCAGGGACTGGTATGGAGGGTGGTGGACAAATGTCCTTACCAGGGACTGGTATGGAGGGTGGTGGACAAATGTCCTTACAAGAGACTAGTGTAGAGGGTACTGGACAAATGTCCTTACCAGAGGATGGTGTGGAGGGTGGTGGACAAATGTCCTTACCAGAGAATGGTGTGGAGGGTGGCGGACAAATGTCCTTACCAGAGACTGGTGTGGAAGGTACAAGAAACTGAGAAATGGAAGTGATACATTTTCAAGTTACTGTCAGTGAGTGTTGAAGTAGTACATTGTAACAACATTTTCAAGTTACTGTCAGTGTTGACGTAATACATTGTTACAACATTTTCAAGTTACTTTCAATGTTGAAGTGATACATTGTAACAACATTTTCAAGTTACTTTCAATGTTGAAGTGATACATTGTAACAACATTTTCAAGTTACTTTCAATGTTGAAGTGATTCATTGTAACAACATTTTCAAGTTACTTTCAATGTTGAAGTAATACATTGTAACAACATTTTCAAGTTACTGTCAGTGTTGAAGTAATATATTGTAACAACATTTTCAAGTTACTGTCAGCGTTGAAGTAATATATTGTAACAACATTTTCAAGTTACTGTCAGTGTTGACGTAATACATTGTTACAACATTTTCAAGTTACTTTCAATGTTGAAGTGATACATTGTAACAACATTTTCAAGTTACTTTCAATGTTGAAGTGATACATTGTAACAACATTTTCAAGTTACTGTCAATGTTGAAGTAATACATTGTAACAACATTTTCAAGTTACTGTCAGCGTTGAAGTAATATATTGTAACAACATTTTCAAGTTACTGTCAGTGTTGAAGTAATATATTGTAACATTTTCAAGTTACTGTCAGCGTTGAAGTAATATATTGTAACAACATTTTCAAGTTACTGTCAGTGTTGAAGTAATATATTGTAACAACATTTTCAAGTTACTGTCAGTGTTGAAGTGATACATTGTTACAACATTTTCAAGTTACTGTCAGTGTTGACGTAATACATTGTTACAACATTTTCAAGTTACTGTCAGCGTTGAAGTAATATATATACTGTCAGTGTTAAGTAATACATTTTTCAAGTTACTGTCAGCGTTGAAGTAATATATTGTAACATTTTCAAGTTACTGTCAGCGTTGAAGTAATATATTGTAACAACATTTTCAAGTTACTGTCAGTGTGTTGTTACCACGTAATACTTTCAATGTTGAAGTGATATATTGTAACAACATTTTCAAGTTACTGTCAGCGTTGAAGTAATATATTGTAACAACATTTTCAAGTTACTGTCAGTGTTGAAGTAATATATTGTAACAACATTTTCAAGTTACTGTCAGTGTTGAAGTAATATATTGTAACATTTTCAAGTTACTGTCAGCGTTGAAGTGATACATTGTAACAACATTGCCCAGGTACTGTCAATGTTGAAGTAATACATTGTAACAACATTTTCAAGTTACTGACAATGTTGAAGTGATACATTGTAAAAACATTGACAAGTTATTGTGCATGATTTATTGATCCTAGAAAAGTTTTGTATGCAGTAGCAAAATCTTTTGGAGCTTCAAACTGTGGATAGTGTCCAATGTTTGATTTCAGCACTGTTATGCTTGGGTTGGGAACATTCTCTCTGAAAGTGTAAATAGTTTGAAATCAATTTCATATTTTACTTAAGGTTTTATGAAACAAAATCCTAGTATAATACATTGTATATCTGATTCCTGGTTAATTCAGACATTAAATATCAGAGAATGTTGTTTTAAACATTTTGCCTCTTTGCTTTTCCTTGTTTGTTCATTATTGTGCAATAAGTGATAATACAATGTGCTACTCATATAACTGGGATGAGTGCAATGTTATATACTGGGTAAAGTAATGGCCTGTGTTATTTATTCATTTATAGAAGGTTATGATTAATGTTGAAGTGATACATTGTAAAAACATTGACAAGTTATCTCAACCCAATGATTTATTGAAAACTAGAAAAGTTAGCAAGCAAAATCTTTTGGAGCTTCAAACTGTGGATAGTGTCCAATGTTTGATTTCAGCACTGTTATGCTTGGGTTGGGAACATTCTCTCTGAAAGTGTAAATAGTTTGAAATCAATTTCATATTTTACTTAAGGTTTTATGAAACAAGTTGTGTTTTTGTTATCCCAGTGCTTTTAATTGTTGATGGGATTTAATTATTGACATGACTTCATTGAGACAAGGAAATCTCATATTGGTAAAGAGCTTTGATTTACTTGTCTAGGGTATGAGAAAAGTGATTTATATATTTTCTGTCACTTACTTGTAGAACTGAATGAAGGCAGGTGGGTTGACAATGTCAGCAGGCCCATAGATCATGTGAACTGCAAAGAAGAATATATAGTATAATTTATTTAGTAAAAAGAATTTGCATATCAATGAAGTATTTATATTGTACATTAACATAGATTTGTGCCATACAGTTATTTAGGTTGCCTTATAGGTTGAATTACAATTATAGTGCCTTACGTACTGATAACATTTATATGTTATAGAAGATAGACACGCACTCAACGCTATTGTCTAATTCTTACAACTTTACTGTATACATTCCAGTATAGGTTTTACAGATATTTTGAAAAAATGTGCTAATTTTAAAATATCTGTTGAAACAAATGCAGTTTACACACCAGTAAGCAACGAAACAATTTTTTATTTGTCCAACCTGAATGACCTTTCACATTGAATTTTAACTGAAATATTAGAGTTTAGTGTCAATCATTTGTAAGTTTATAAACCTCTTTGTTTTACTTAAAATTGTGACCTTTTAGTGACCTTTTCTTTGAGTGACTGGTTTAGTAGGAATAATACAGAATAGCCTGTATAATGTAATGTGACAGGTCATTCTGATTGGACTGAAATAGGAATACTTGTGATAATGATTTAATGGTGATAAATTTACCATTATTAGAGAATGTTATTTGATATTTTGTTTGTTGATGATGTTATAATGACTGATAAATTTAGAATAAATCTGCTCAGATTCATGTTTCTGTGGTTATATTGATTTATTCACAAGTGGAGAAAATAGGTGACCAATATAACAAATAATTTCATTCAACTTTTTACATGTTATTTTCCTGTACTGCAAATTTACACCTTCAAACTGCTTGTGTGTCACCATGCCTGGGAAAAACCTTGTATACATATTGTTTTACCTAAATACACCTAATAATTAAGCATATTTTAATGTGTATTTGGAAGGCTAATAATAGGTATTGAATCCTGCAGTATACAGTAATATTCCCTTCATTTTAAATCAAATTTTGGTCAGAAAAGGGGACATTACAATTCTCCATGCTCTTAGAGTTATCTTTTATTTAAAAAATATTTGAAGAATAACTGAATTGGAAATGCACAAGGTAAGACCAGAGTCACCCTGCAATGAACAGCTGTATTGTCTTACAAGTATCTGTTCTGGGGAAATTTTTAAAGGATCTCTTTATGTGAATAACAGACAGAAGATCTACCATGTTTCTCTTCATTTGAGGTTGAAGAGGCAAGTCTGAGAAAAAATTGTTCCATTTTATTGAGTCTATGGAGATGTCAAATGGAAAAATACATTCTGTTGTTTGCATAACACATAACTTAGCAAAGTCGTGAAAATAGCATTTATTTAGACCAATGCAAAATCGAACCTGGCAATATTCTAAATCTTTTTCTACATCGCCAAATTTATGGGAATGAAGAACCTTTTGTCAAGTCATATATTAGAAGTGAAAGTGTTTGCATCCAATGTTAGTGGTACCCAGTGATGGAGATACATGTCTTCTCACCTGGAACTTTGGTGGTCTGTAGAGCACCTACCCATCGATCTCTGTGTACAGCCCTCTCACTGACGTAGTTCAACAGGCTGTAATGATAGTCAATATGAATTAACTTTTTAATGTCAGATGAATGAAGTATAACATTGTCTTGTTAATCTTTTTAATCCAAAAATTCCCTGTACCACTGAAATAATTCAAATTTCCTTTTAAAACTGTGAACCCCTTATTTTCTTAATTTTATTTTTTTTTTTTTTTTTGTTTTCCTCACCACTTTAAGATCACCAGACCTTTCAGCTGTTAATATATTATGAAGTTATATGCACTGATACATGGACAAATAAAATAAAGCAACTGTGGATATTTGGAGGCTTAGAATAATTAATATCAACAGAGAATTCACGGTTAGTTTTTGTTCATTAGTACTAGCAGCAAACTTACAACTGTTTAGGTGATACTATACTTCACTGAGGGGTGTTTATTCACTTATAATTGTTGGTTTTTCTATAATGTCTAAACATTCTGAATAAGTCCAGAGTTGTTAAGACTCGAACAAATTTTGAAGTCATAGCTGAGACATATTCTATATTAAACCTAGCAGAACATATAGGATTTAGTGACGGAAAGCTAGTCATACAAACTTTTGACATGTTATTACGTAAGTTTGCAGAGGTGGTGGTGCACAGGAAATCTTACTGTGTGGGAAAACTTAACAACCCACTTATTGTGTCCATAAGGTTGGACTGAAAAAAGAATATCTTTTTTCTCCTGAATAGTATTCACACTTTTCACCAGTATGAGATTTCCTTGTCTCATCCAAGGGTTGATTCAATGTATACAAGGACAACAAAACTACAAGCCTAAAGAGAGCTTAAAGTAATCCTTTACTTCCATGTTGGTGAAATTGAAGGAAAACCACAAAATTTGAACCACATAAAAATTTGTGGTTTAATGGTGCCCTTCCATAAAGTGAGAGATTGAATTGCATTCCTGTCTGATATGGAAATCCAACTCTGTCCATTTTATGAACATTAGTTGGTCAACACTGTATGAATGACCCGCACCTAATGTAACATTGATATATTTGTATTCATTCAGTGATGAGCCTGTAATAAGCCCACCCATTTATTACGGTTTCAGGAGACTTGGTAGTAAATGTTCTGCAACTATCCTGTAATAAGCCCATCTTCCTACTCTGAGTCTCCAAAATTACGAAACTAATAATTGAGAATGAAAACTCACAGACTGTCTACCATATTTCCATCTTTGTGAAGTTTTATAGTAAAGATGTCATCAAGTTCTTCATCAGAAGGCATAACTCCAAACACTTCTCCAAAGCTTTCAAAAAAAAAATGATACTCGTTATTTTTAGATTACTTCTATATAAACACACAAAAGAAAACAAAAAAAAAAAAAAAAGGATCAGAACATATAACAAGCTACTACAGAGTGATCACAAGCTACTACAGAGTGATCACAAGCTACTACAGAGTGGTCACAATCTACTGCAGTGATCACAAGCTACTACAGAGTGATCACAAGCTACTACAGAGTGGTCACAAGCTACTACAGAGTGATCACAAGCTACTACAGAGTGATCACAAGCTACTACAGAGTGATCACAAGCTACTACAGAGTGGTCACAATCTACTGCAGTGATCACAAGCTACTACAGAGTGGTCACAAGCTACTACAGAGTGGTCACAAGCTACTACAGAGTGATCACAAGCTACTACAGAGTGATCACAAGCTACTACAGAGTGATCACAAGCTACTACAGAGTGATCACAATCTACTACAGAGTGATCACAAGCTACTACAGAGTGATCACAATCTACTGCAGTGATCACAAGCTACTACAGAGTGATCAGAAGCTACTACAGAGTGATCACAAGCTACTACAGAGTGATCACAAGCTACTACAGAGTGGTCACAAGCTACTACAGAGTGATCACAATCTACTACAGAATGATCACAATCTACTGCAGTGATCACAATCTACTACAGAGTGATCACAATCTACTACAGAGTGATCACAATCTACTACAGAGTGATCACAAGCTACTACAGAGTGATCACAATCTACTACAGAGTGATCACAAGCTACTACAGAGTGATCACAAGCTACTACAGAGTGATCACAAGCTACTACAGAGTGGTCACAATCTACTACAGTGATCACAAGCTACTACAGAGTGATCACAATCTACTACAGAGTGGTCACAATCTACTACAGAGTGGTCACAATCTACTACAGAGTGATCACAATCTACTACAGAGTGGTCACAATGTACTACAGAGTGATCACAAGCTACTACAGAGTGGTCACAATGTACTACAGAGTGATCACAAGCTACTACAGAGTGATCACAAGCTACTACAGAGTGATCACAATCTACTACAGGGTGGTCACAATCTACTGCAGTGATCACAAGCTACTACAGAGTGATCACAAGCTACTACAGAGTGGTCACAAGCTACTACAGAGTGATCACAAGCTACTACAGAGTGATCACAAGCTACTACAGAGTGGTCACAATCTACTACAGAGTGGTCACAATCTACTACAGGGTGGTCACAATCTACTGCAGTGATCACAAGCTACTACAGAGTGATCACAAGCTACTACAGAGTGATCACAAGCTACTACAGAGTGATCACAAGCTACTACAGAGTGATCACAAGCTACTACAGAGTGATCACAAGCTACTACAGAGTGATCACAAGCTACTACAGAGTGGTCACAAGCTACTACAGAGTGGTCACAATCTACTGCAGTGATCACAAGCTACTACAGAGTGGTCACAATCTACTGCAGTGATCACAAGCTACTACAGAGTGATCACAAGCTACTACAGAGTGATCACAATCTACTACAGAGTGGTCACAAGCTACTACAGAGTGGTCACTATGTACTACAGAGTGATCACAATCTACTACAGAGTGATCACAATCTACTACAGAGTGATCACAAGCTACTACAGAGTGGTCACAATCTACTACAGAGTGGTCACAATCTACTACAGAGTGATCACAAGCTACTACAGAGTGATCACAAGCTACTACAGAGTGATCACAATCTACTGCAGTGATCACAAGCTACTACAGAGTGGTGACAAGCTACTACAGAGTGATCACAAGCTACTACAGAGTGATCACAATCTACTGCAGTGATCACAAGCTACTACAGAGTGATCACAATCTACTGCAGTGATCACAAGCTACTACAGAGTGATCACAATCTACTGCAGTGATCACAAGCTACTACAGAGTGGTGACAAGCTACTACAGAGTGGTCACAATCTACTACAGAGTGGTCACAATCTACTACAGAGTGGTCACAATCTACTACAGAGTGGTCACAATCTACTGCAGTGATCACAAGCTACTACAGAGTGATCACAAGCTACTACAGAGTGATCACAAGCTACTACAGAGTGATCACAATCTACTACAGAGTGATCACAATCTACTACAGAGTGGTCACAAGCTACTACAGAGTGATCACAAGCTACTACAGAGAGTGGTCACAAGCTACTACAGAGTGATCACAAGCTACTACAGAGAGTGGTCACAATCTACTACAGAGTGGTCACAATCTACTGCAGTGATCACAAGCTACTACAGAGTGATCACAAGCTACTACAGAGTGATCACAAGCTACTACAGAGTGATCACAATCTACTGCAGTGATCACAAGCTACTACAGAGTGGTCACAATCTACTACAGAGTGGTCACAAGCTACTACAGAGTGGTCACAATCTACTACAGAATGATCACAAGCTACTACAGAGTGATCACAAGCTACTACAGAGAGTGGTCACAAGCTACTACAGAGTGGTCACAATCTACTACAGAGTGGTCACAAGCTACTACAGAGTGATCACAAGCTACTACAGAGTGATCACAAGCTACTACAGAGTGGTCACAATCTACTACAGAGTGGTGACAAGCTACCACAGAGTGATACACTTTTGACATTGACTCAGGCAGACTTTAAGCACTGGTGGAGTCTGATCATTCTAAATTCCCATATTCTATTTTTTAATTTTTAATTAGATTTATTCAATATAACATCCTTCCATTAGTGAAATTTAATCAATCCATTTTACCAGAGTAAAGATGTTTGTGATGTGGTCTCCCTTCGTGAACAATCTCTTACATATTACTTTAATGATAAATCTATTCAAACCCAAGTACACTACTCAGAATTTTAATGTGACACAAAAATGTAAAGAAAACTACTAAAATTGTATATTGTTTTCAGCAGTAAATTTGAAAAGAACTCACAAAAATAAGTTGTAGACTAATCACTACTAATTACCTTCTTTTGAAGAAAAACTTAAAGAAAAAGAATCTTGACACGATGGGCCCAACCACTGAGTTCTTCAACACCTGTTGGTATGATAATCAGGTGAATAATCAAGATCACAAACGTGAAATCTGTATAGACACTAAAATTGACTATAAATCCAAATCAAATCAAAATATGTATGGTTAAGTCAAATAATTGTATCACACGGGCATGTAAGAATGTTTAAGGGGAGGGGTGTAGTAGAATTTATAATGCTCCTCCCACATATACACTTTTACATGATCCTGTGATGGGTGTTGGGTAAAGAATATTATTATATTGTCACGTCTGGTAGTGTCAATAAACAGAAGAGAGACAAACACACATGAAAAATGATATAATGTACTTATGATATAATGCACTTTACTTAATTTGGCACAAACAATTTGATCACATTATCACTTTCATTGTAAATTGGTGCAATGATGAATTTGTATGTCCATGAAAATGACTATTTAATTGATATGAAGAAAATGCAATTAGTGCAATCATACTTTAGCGCAATAAAGTCAGCGCTGAGAGCACTAAAATGAAATTAAAACTCATTACTGCTAAATTAAGCACATTTACAGAAATTTCAAGTTGGAAATTGAATAGCAGCTTACCCTCTGTATAGGTCTTGGATGGTTTGTCTCTGGAAACACACCTACAAATTGAATATTGATACTTGATAGTTTAGGAGACTTTCTAACATCATTTGTACATATTCCAGTTAAAATGTTGTTAATAGATATTTTGTAAAATTGAATAAATAATTAGCATACCTCCATTTGAGAGACAAAGTGACAGGACATGGATCCTACCATGTCCTTGGTTGTGCCTGAAATAGATACACAAAATTAATAGAATTCCATGATAAAGATATTAAATTTGTAGAAGTTGAAAGTACTGGTCGCCTTACTAGCCTCAGCTAGTCAGAATTTTCTTTTAGTCAACCGGTAGAGTATCAGGCTAGGCACCAATGAGTCTTCTGTTCAAACCCCAGCCATGGCAGAGTGTTTTTCATGGCTCCTTTCAATTACAGATTGACAGTAGTAAACAGCACCAAATCTGTAATAGGAAGGAGTAATGAAAAACACCCTGCCACTGCTAGGGTTCTAAGTAGCCACCATTCAGTCTTTAGCTAGGCAATCTACTGCTACACTAAAGGGAAATTTCCACTAGCCAAGGCCAGTAAGGGAACTCTCAACTTCTACACATTACAACAAGTGTAAATTCAAGTCTGACCACCTAGACAACAAGCAGTTCTAATATACACATAGTCTGTGTATGTGTCTGTATGTGCTAACCTCCATCATGTACCCATGTTCACACTATAGCATCAGCTCATCAATGTCTACATCTGATTATATTTGGTGGTCAAAGTTAAAGGTAAAAGGTCACCTTTGACCACTACTATAATGAAAAGCTTGTATACAAGATCTCATGAAGCTCCTAACAGTTCATTTTCATACCATAGTATTACAGTTTCAATTTCTACACCAAATTAGATTTAGGTGGTCAAGTTTAAATGTCACAAGTCACCCTTAACCATCTTAAAGCTTAATGTGTAGAAGATATCTCATGAACCCCTTAATAGATTAACGACTCAACAGAATTAAATCAGAAGAACAAGAGGCCCACGGGCCTTAACGGTCATCTGACTATAAAGACCTAAATATGAAAGAGGACAAAAAAGGCTGAAAATCAATTGCTCAACTATTATACAGCTTACAAAGAAGGCATTGTTGGTTCATAAAAAATATTCCGCAAACTTGAAATTATATTCTTTATACATGCTGCTACATAAATGTCATTACTCTGAACCTATTGCTTGCTGATAAAGAAATTTTTAAATCTCAACTCACTTAACCCAAGAGATCTTGAATATAGGTCAAGGTCAATTATTTGAACAAATTGGTAGTTGCCCTTCATAAACTTATATTAAAGAATCAATATTGACAGTCTGGATCTTTTTATTATTGAAAAGTTATTTGAAGATTTTATTGCATTTGACCCCAGTTCCCTTTGAAAATGAAAAGAGAAAATGTCAATACATAAACAAAATTGGTAATCCTTCATTCTAGCATGCTATAAGTTGATTATCAGCAATCAAGGCCTTTTGACTATTGAGAAGAAGTCTTTTAAATATTCCAACATATTTGACCCCTATGACCTTGAAGGTCATTCATATTATCAAACTTGGTAGCTCTCCATCCCAGCATCATACAGGCCCAATATCAGCACCATGGGCTCTTTTGGTTATTAAGTAGAAGTCGTTTCAAGATTTTGACATATTTGACACCTTTGATCATGAAAGTGGGTCAGGGTCACTCATATGAACAAACTTGGTAGAAATTGATCCCATTGTGCTATATGACCAATATCATCACCCTGGGCCTTTTGGTTATTGAGAAAAAGTTGTCTTAAAATGTTAACATATTCGACACCTGTGACCTTGAAAGAAGGTTAAAGTCATTTCTTTCACCCAACTTAGTAGTCCAATATCCCATCATGCTACAGGACCAATATCAGAGCCCTGAGCCTTCTGATTATTGAAAAGAAGTTGCTTAAAGATTTTAACATATTTGAACCTTGTGACCTTGAAAGGTCTAGGTCATTCATTTTATCAAACTTGGTAGCCCTTCATCCCAGCATCAAACAGGCTCAATATCAGCACCCTGGGCAGAAGAATCTGTTTAAAGATTTATAGGTATTTGACCCCTGTGAACTTGTAAGTAGGTAAATTTCATTTATTTTCAAAGCTTGGTAGCCCTTTATCCCATCATGTTACAAGCCCAATATCAGCACCCTGGACAGAAGAATTTGTTTAAAGATTTACAGATATTTGACCCCTGTGAACTTGAAAGTAGGTGCTTGGTAGCACTTGACCCCCATCATGCTACAAGCCCAATATCACCAACCATGTTTGGGCCTTTTGGTTAGTGAGAATAAGTCATTTGAATGGAAAGTTTATGTACGGTGGACAACAACGAAGAAACAAAATGGCTATAGATGGGGTGTTGGGGGTATATCTATGTGTGCCCCTGCTCACTGTGTTTTTATTTGCTCAAATAGATTTATGCAAGGTCTAAATGCAATATAAAACCAGGGTTCTCAGAACAAATTGTTGAAACAATTCCTGGTCACATTTGTGATAAAGGTGATTGCATTTTTACTACCATACACCTCATCAACAATCACTGGATACATTATTTACATAAAGCTACTTGATTACAACATATTCTGGTCTGTGTGTTCAATCCCTCAATTTACCATAATGATTTACTTATTAAAGACAAGAGACACCAGTTTGTCAATATTTTATTTGGAGGTCACTGAAATGTCTCAATTTTTGTCAACAATCTAATGTCTTTTTCTTACGATGACTAACAAGGTCTCCTTTTGGAATTACCTGGCTAAAAGCTCCAGAGCCACTGTGTCCCCATAGTCATGTGATAGGATGTGAGCTTGTTTAACACCAAGTTTCATCAGCAGCACCTCACCAATGTCTGTCTGCTCCGATATTGTAAAGGAATGACCCAACTGTCAAAACACATTACTCCACTGTTTAACAGAATATTTATCATCTCTCACATGTTTTTTTCCTTGAGCATCCTGCATCAGCACATGCTTTAAGATACTTTGAAATTTTTATATATAGTTTACAGTTATATTTGAGTTGTATGAATACGATTATTTTCTTAACACAAATTCAATTTTGCATAATAATATGGGGTATGAATTTCAATCTTTAACTGTTATAAAAAAAGCTAAAATGATATATTATAAAAATTTTGTATATGTCTGTTTATTTCATTGATTGCGTCAACAAAATGTATGTATATTGTATGTAAATGTCTTACAAGAGGCCCATAAGGCCTGTACTGGTCACCTGGCTGTGCTTTGTCCAAATTATAGGCAAAGGATTTTGAAGTTTTTTCGCTTTTTGACCCAGCTCGTACCAAATTTGGACAAAATACTGTCATTTCTACAGCAGAAGGATTTTGGAGAATTTGCAATATATTCCCTATTGGGCACCATCCTTCCCACACCAGGGGAATTACATCAACCATTTTACATATTTGTTCTCACCAAAGGACACTTCAGACCAAATTGGAACAGAATCCTTGCATTCCTTCAGAAATTTATAAAACATTTGCTCTATTTACCCTTTTGGGCCCCATCTTTCCTGCCCCAGGGAGTTGAGAGTCTAAGACCAACTGTGTATACAAAATTAATTCTTTTCACATAAGGATGTTACTACAAACCTAATTTAGATAGAATCCAGGCATTCCTTCAGAAAATGAAAGATCTTAAAGAATTTTTGTTTATTTTCCCTGTTAGGTCCCCTCCTGCTATTGGGGACCAAGACCAATTATTTATACAACAAGAGGTGCATGGCCTAAGGGTCATCTGACTATAAAGACATATATATGAAAGAGGCCAAATAGGCCTAAAATGAATAGCTCAAATATACTACAACTTACATAGATGACATTGGTTGGTTAACTGAACCTGTCTCATTGATAAATGTATATGTATTACCGGTTTGTCTCCAACGCTGTCACAGATAAATATATATATATAAACTGTTTCTCACTGAACCTGTCTAACAAAGATAAATATATTACTTTTTGTCACTGAACCAGTGTCACAAAGATAAATTTATAATAAGTTTGTCACCAAACTTTTCTAACAAAGATAAAAATATTATGGGTTTGTCAATGCTCCAGTCTCACAAAGATAAATATATTACTTTTTGTCACTGAACCAGTCTAACAAAGGTAAACATAATATGGGTTTGTCACTAAACCAGTCTCACAAAGATAAAGATATTATGGATAAATATATAACCTGTGTCACAGAACCTGTCTAACAAAGATAAATGTATTACTGCTTTGTCGCTGAACCAGTCTAACAAAGATAAATGTATTACTGCTTTGTCGCTGAACCAGTCTAACAAAGATAAATGTATTACTGCTTTGTCACTGAACCAGTCTAACAAAGATAAATGTATTACTGCTTTGTCACTGAACCAGTCTAACAAAGATAAATGTATTACTGCTTTGTCACTGAACCAGTCTAACAAAGATAAATATATCATAGGTTTGTCATTGCTGTCTCACAAAGATAAATATATCATAGGTTTGTCATTGCTGTCTCACAAAGATAAATGTATTACTGCTTTGTCGCTGAACTTGTCTCACAAAGATAAATGTATTACTGCTTTGTCACTGTCTAACAAAGATAAATGTATTACTGCTTTGTCTCTGAACCAGTCTTACAAAGATAAATGTATTACTGCTTTGTATTACCAGTAACAAAGATTGTCAGACATTTGATAAAGACGTTGTCTAACACAGATAAATGTATTACTGCTTTGTCACTGAATCAGTCGTACAAAGAATGTAACTGCTTTGTCGTATATTATGGCTTTGTCACTGAACCAGTCTAACAAAGATAAATGTATTACTGCTTTGTCTCAGAACCAGTCTAACAAAGATACATGTATTACTGCTTTGTCCCTGAACCAGTCTAACAAAGATAAATGTATTACTGCTTTGTCGCTGAACCAGTCTAACAAAGATAAATGTATTACTGCTTTGTCACTGAACCAGTCTAACAAAGATAAATGTATTACCTGTCACTGAACCAGTCTAACAAAGATAAATGTATTACTGCTTTGTCGCTGAACCAGTCTAACAAAGATAAATATATTACTGCTTTGTCACAGAACCTGTCTAACAAAGATAAATGTATTACTGCTTTGTCGCTGAACCTGTCTAACAAAGATAAATGTATTACTGCTTTGTCACTGAACCAGTCTAACAAAGATAAATATATCATAAGTTTGTCATTGCTGTCTCACAAAGATAAAGATATTACCAGTTTGTCAATGAACTTGTCTCACACGTATATGTATTACCAGTTTGTCAGACATTTGTAAGACGTTGTCTAACACAGATAAATAATCACTGGTTTGTAACTGTATTAATATATACTGGTATATTAGTTATACAATGAAAATATATGTAATATAACAAATCCTATAGATCATACATCACAACTTGACTGAACTCTGCCTTCAGGTCATCTAATATCTAGGAAAACAAGAAACAATAATCAATAGAAATGGTTAAAATTAGAATAGAGTGTAGTAATGTACTAATGTACTAATATAGTTATACAATGTATTAATATAACACTATAGTTATACAATGTATTAATATAACACTATAGTTATACAATGTATTAATATAACACTATAGTTATACAATGTATTAATATAACACTATAGTTATACAATGTATTAATATAACACTATAGTTATACAATGTATTAATATAACACTATAGATACAATGTATTAATATAACACTATAGTTATACAATGTATTAATATAACACTATAGTTATACAATGTATTAATATAACACTATAGTTATACAATGTATTAATATAACACTATAGTTATACAATGTATTAATATAACACTATAGTTATACAATGTATTAATATAACACTATAGTTATACAATGTATTAATATAACACTATAGTTATACAATGTATTAATATAACACTATAGTTATACAATGTATTAATATAACACTATAGTTATACAATGTATTAATATAACACTATAGTTATACAATGTATTAATATAACACTATAGTTATACAATGTATTAATATAACACTATAGTTATACAATGTATTAATATAACACTATAGTTATACAATGTATTAATATAACACTATAGTTATACAATGTATTAATATAACACTATAGTTATACAATGTATTAATATAACACTATAGTTATACAATGTATTAATATAACACTATAGTTATACAATGTATTAATATAACACTATAGTTATACAATGTATTAATATAACTGATACTGACTTACTACAGTTTATAAAGTCAGGAGGTCCATGATACTGACTTACTACAGTTTATAAAGTCAGGAGGTCCATGATACTGACTTACTACAGTTTATAAAGTCAGTAGGTCCATGATACTGACTTACTACAGTTTATAAAGTCAGGAGGTCCATGATACTGACTTACTACAGTTTACAAAGTCAGGAGGTCCATGATACTGACTTACTACAGTTTATAAAGTCAGGAGGTCCATGATACTGACTTACTACAGTTTATAAAGTCAGGAGGTCCATGATACTGACTTACTACAGTTTATAAAGTCAGGAGGTCCATGATACTGACTTACTACAGTTTATAAAGTCAGGAGGTCCATGATACTGACTTACTACAGTTTATAAAATCAGGAGGTCGATGCTACTGACTTACTACAGTTTACAAAGTCAGGAGGTCCATGATACTGACTGACTACAGTTTATAAAGTCAGGAGGTCCATGATACTGACTTACTACAGTTTATAAAGTCACCAGGTCCATGATACTGACTTACTACAGTTTATAAAGTCACCAGGTCCATGATACTGACTTACTACAGTTTATAAAGTCAGGAGGTCCATGATACTGACTTACTACAGTTTATAAAGTCACCAGGTCCATGATACTGACTTACTACTACAGTTTATAAAGTCAAGAGGTCCATGATACTGACTTACTACAGTTGATAAAGGATTCCCTATTTACCTTATTCCAGTCATAACTAGATGTAGGATATCCATGGAATATCAGCACAGTTCCTCTGTTTGGATTCGATCCTTTTTCATCTATGATAGAAAACACAAACTTTGTGATAAAAAATGCAAGCTTAAGTTCATCAATATAGTCTCCTGTCAACAACCTTTGACCTCCTTTATTAACTCTAAGCAATATTAGTCTATTTAGCCCTTTAAATTTATAGACCTTTTTTCGTTTCAAAGAAAATCAGTAAATACAGATCTCATTAAAAGTATCTGTCTTTTGACAACACTAGCAACATCAGTCTACTGACATCATCAACAGTATCATTCTATTGACATCATCAACAGTATCATTCTATTGACATCATCAACAGTATCATTCTATTGACATCATCAACAGTGTCAGTCTATTGACATCATGAACAGTGTCAGTCTATTGACATCATCAACAGTATCAGTATATTGACATCATCAACAGTATCAATTTATTGACATCATCAACAGTGTTAGTCTATTGACATCATCAACAGTGTCAATCTATTGACATCATCAACAGTATCAGTATATTGACATCATCAACAGTATCAATTTATTGACATCATCAACAGTGTTAGTCTATTGACATCATCAACAGTGTCAATCTATTGACATCATCAACAGTATCATTCTATTGACATCATCAACAGTATCAATTTATTGACATCATCAACAGTGTTAGTCTATTGACATCATCAACAGTATCAGTCTATTGACATCATCAACAGTGTCAGTATAATGACATCATCAACAGTGTCAGTCTATTGACATCATCAACAGTGTCAGTATATTGACATCATCAACAGTGTCAGTCTATTGACATCATCAACAGTGTCAGTCTATTGACATCATCAACAGTGTCAGTATATTGACATCATCAACAGTATCAGTATATTGACATCATCAACAGTATCATTCTATTGACATCATCAACAGTATCATTCTATTGACATCATCAACAGTATCATTCTATTGACATCATCAACAGTGTCAGTCTATTGACATCATCAACAGTGTCAGTCTATTGACATCATGAACAGTGTCAGTCTATTGACATCATCAACAGTGTCAGTCTATTGACATCATCAACAGTGTCAGTCTATTGACATCATGAACAGTGTCAGTCTATTGACATCATCAACAGTATCAGTCTATTGACATCATGAACAGTGTTAGTCTATTGATATCATCAACAGTATCAGACTATTGACATCATCAACAGTGTCAGTATATTGACATCATCAACAGTGTCAGTCTATTGACTTCATCAACAGTATCAGACTATTGACATCATCAACAGTATCATTCTATTGACATCATCAAGAGTGTCAGTCTATTGACATCAACAGTATCAGTCTATTGACATCAACAGTATCATTCTATTGACATCATCAAGAGTGTCAATCTATTGACTTCATCAACAGTATCAGACTATTGACATCATCAACAGTGTCAGTATATTGACATCATCAACAGTGTCAGTCTATTGACTTCATCAACAGTATCAGACTATTGACATCATCAACAGTATCAGTCTATTGACATCAACAGTATCAGTCTTTTGATATCATCAACAGTATCATTCTATTGACATCATCAACAGTGTCAGTCTGTTGATATCATCAACAGTATCAGTCTATTGACATCATCAACAGTATCAGTCTATTGACATCATCAACAGTATCATTCTATTGACATCATCAACAGTATCAGTCTATTGACATCATCAACAGTATCAGTCTATTGACATCAACAGTGTCAGTCTATTGACATCATCAACAGTGTCAATCTATTGACATCATCAACAGTATCAGTATATTGACATCATCAACAGTGTCAATCTATTGACATCATCAACAGTATCAGTCTATTGACATCAACAGTATCAGTATATTGACATCATCAACAGTGTCAATCTATTGACATCATCAAGAGTGTCAGTCTATTGACATCAACAGTATCAGTCTATTGACATCACCAACAGTATCAGTATATTGACATCATCAACAGTGTCAATCTATTGACATCATCAACAGTATCAGTCTATTGACATCAACAGTATCAGTATATTGACATCATCAACAGTATCAGTCTATTGACATCAACAGTATCAGTCTATTGACATCATCAACAGTATCATTCTATTGACATCATCAAGAGTGTCAGTATATTGACATCAACAGTATCAGTATATTGACATCATCAACAGTGTCAATCTATTGACATCATCAACAGTATCAGTCTATTGACATCAACAGTATCATTCTATTGACATCATCAACAGTGTCAGTCTATTGACATCAACAGTATCAGTCTATTGACATCACCAACAGTATCAGTATATTGACATCATCAACAGTATCATTCTATTGACATCATCAACAGTATCATTCTATTGACATCATCAACAGTATCAGTATATTGACATCATCAACAGTATCATTCTATTGACATCATCAACAGTGTCAGTCTATTGACATCATCAACAGTGTCAGTATATTGACATCATCAACAGTATTAGTCTATTGACATCATCAACAGTATCAGTATATTGACATCATCAACAGTGTCAATCTATTGACATCATCAACAGTATCAGTCTATTGACATCATCAACAGTGTTAGTCTATTGACATCATCAACAGTATCAGTCTATTGACATCATCAACAGTGTCAGTCTATTGACATCATCAACAGTATCAGTATATTGACATCATCAACAGTATCAGTCTATTGACATCAACAGTATCAGTCTATTGACATCATCAACAGTATCAGTCTATTGACATCATCAACAGTGTTAGTCTATTGACATCATCAACAGTATCAGTCTATTGACATCATCAACAGTGTCAGTCTATTGACATCATCAACAGTGTCAGTATATTGACATCATCAACAGTGTCAGACTATTGACATCAACAGTGTCAATCTATTGACATCATCAACAGTGTCAATCTATTGACATCATCAACAGTGTCAGTCTATTGACATCAACAGTATCAGTCTATTGACATCATCAACAGTATCATTCTATTGACATCATCAACAGTATCAATCTATTGACATCATCAACAGTATCATTCTATTGACATCATGAACAGTATCAGTCTATTGACATCATCAACAGTATCATTCTATTGACATCATGAACAGTATCAGTCTATTGACATCATCAACAGTATCAGTCTATTGACATCATCAACAGTATCAGTCTATTGACATCATCAACAGTGTCAGTCTATTGACATCATCAACAGTATCATTCTATTGACATCATCAACAGTGTCAGTCTATTGACATCATCAACAGTATCATTCTATTGACATCATCAACAGTGTCAGTCTATTGACATCATCAACAGTATCAGTCTATTGACATCAACAGTGTCAGTCTATTGACATCATCAACAGTATCATTCTATTGACATCATGAACAGTATCAGTCTATTGACATCATCAACAGTATCATTCTATTGACATCATGAACAGTATCAGTCTATTGACATCATCAACAGTATCAGTCTATTGACATCATCAACAGTATCAGTCTATTGACATCAACAGTGTCAGTCTATTGACATCAACAGTATCAGTCTATTGACATCATCAACAGTATCAGTATATTGACATCATCAACAGTGTCAATCTATTGACATCATCAACAGTATCAGTCTATTGACATCAACAGTGTCAGTCTATTGACATCATCAACAGTGTCAATCTATTGACATCATCAACAGTAGCAGTATATTGACATCATCAACAGTATCAGACTATTGACATCATCAACAGTATCAGTCTATTGACATTATCAACAGTTATTAATACTCAACCGGAATAAATTAGTCTGTCTTTATAATTCCGGGATACCTGGTAGTAAATTTAATGTTTGTGATGAAACTATGAAATAGACTTGGATATGAATGTAAATCATAAGAAGTCATTATAATAGCAATAGTTCAACCAGTTACAAGAGGAGAATTTGACTTACAATGAAAACTTCATGTGTGAAATAATGGACCAAACAATAAACAAAATTTTGAACTTTTTATTTTGTTTTTTTTTTTGTTTTTTTTGTTTGAGGAAAGACAATGACCAGAATAAATTTAGGTTCTTAAAAAATATACCAATATAGAATATGTCATGGTTGCCAAATTTGAAGAAACTTCCCTTGTCCATCCAGAGTCTGGCTTGGTTGGTTAGTGGTGGGTTTGGTAGTATCATCAACACTACAGCTACAAGTGCAGTCACCATTGCTAAGTACAGTGGCCAGGCCATCTTAATAATTGTACCTGTAGTCAACAAAGTAATATTCTCAATATCAATTCCCTTAATATTGATGTCTTTTTAAAACACTGCACATCACAATAGGGGTTCATAGGGTAATCTTCGGAACACCTTTCATACTAAACCAGGGCTCTCGATCTGCCAGATTTGCGGCCGAATATGCAAAATAGTATATTTTTTTCCCAATTTAGACCCTAAGTTTTCCAAATTCTAAGGAAAACACTGCTATTTTTCCCCAATTCTTAAGGCCCCGGGCCCCAGTCCCAAAATGGGGTGTAAGAGCCCTGTAAACAAGTGGTCCATAGGGCCTGTATCAGTTACCTGGATAGTTTAGCTATCACACATCAAAATCTCTTTATTGACAATTATATCACTTTGTCTTCCTCCAAAAGATGAGGATTTTCAAAATTTTAAACCAAATTTGGTCAAATTTTTGAAGAATTTAACTCTATTGCTACTACCGCAACTGCCCTATTGCCTCCATGTGGCCCAGAACTACAATTTATATCAAAATTTGGATCCCTTCACCCTGAGGTCCCTGGCCCCGAGACCAACCATTTACAGAAAATCAGCTCCCTAAAGATGCTTCTGACAAAATTGAAACAAATTACCTTCATTCTATCAGAACCATAAGGATTTTTAACCAATTTCTCTATGGATTATAAATATATAGTTGTGTCATCCAGGGTGAAGACCTAAGAAAGGGAGGGAAGAATGTAGCAGGACTGGACTAGGTCAATCATCAAAGAACCAGGTACAACATGTGGCTCACTTAATAAGACAGATATATAGCATCCATTTACAGTTTGGGGGATCTTGGGTTCGAAACCTGGTCTGGCCATCATTTCACAATAATTTTCAGCCAGAAATATGAAGAAAATCTATAGGAGATTGAGATGCATTGTAGGGAGATATTGAGTCTGGTTTCTTGTTGATCATGATGATGAGGGTCTAGACTTAGTGAAGGAGGAAGTGGTGTAGAAGTTGAGAGTATAGGTTGTGTAACTAGCATCAGGTGGATGAAATTTCCCTTTAATAGAGTGGTAGAATGTCCAGCTAGATATCTAAAGGTCCCTAGTTTTAATCCCGGCAGTGTCATACAGGTTTTAATTACTACTTCGTATTATATATGTATCTGGAATTAAAGTAATATTGGGTATGCTGTAAAATTTAGAGATCATTTAGTAAAATAGATAGAGAGAAGCAGGTTTCCGTCTGTGTTTATGAGAAGTGAGGATCGAACATATATGTGACGCCGACACTGTTAGTACATGTATATTACATGTGTACAACGTACTGACATGTACAATTGCAACCAGCAAACAGAAATTAGAAAATGTAGACCGATCAAAGGTCAATAACATGAATTTACTGTACGCACCGGACATGTTCGTTAAATAAACACATGTTGTGCTCATTACATCACATTCATAAATTTTATGAGGTAACGTTAACCACATGTTGCGAATCGCAAGAGTGACATATCTGCTTATATTACCTAAGAATGATCCAAACTTCGGTAAAACTACCTAACTCCTACAGGTTGAGGGTCACCACGAATTGGAGGTCGACACGCCTCTTTCCAGAACTTTTTTATTGTGATAAGTCTGTGATTTTATTAAAACGATATAAAATATACTTCTTTCTTTTTCCTCCTATTCGGTTCCGTTTCCGTCTCTCTTGACTCTCTCTCTCCTCTCTCTCTTGGTTCCGTTTCGGTGATTGGTCGCGATCGCACTCTTTCCGGTGAATTTCTGGGCCGCGTTTAGTACACGTGCTTATTCATTTGTTTACTTCCGTTTTCAACCTGTCACCAACTTAATTGGAGAAGTGATTCTCTATACATCAGATGAATTTCAAGATATCTAGATATAAATCATAGATCAGTAATTTTACTGAAAAAACATTAGCGTCAGGGATGATTTCATTCAACGATCTGTAATGATTTGTTTGGAGAATTATTACAAGTGATGGTAATATTGTTTTTCAACCTGTCGGCATCATGGACATCGTGAATGAAAGTCGTAGCTGGATGAAACCATTAGAACTATTTGAAGACAAAGAAAAAAATGTGAAAATGTGCGCCCCTATGGTCAGATATTCAAAGTATGTTGAACAGAACCGTAATTGTTTTATACGTTCAAATCACTTCGTCACATGTTAAGACTACATGAGTGCGCCTTGTATAAAACGCCATATTTTATGAAGACGGTACTACTTTGATAAGGTGATAATTGTGCTCACGTGTTCATGATTCATCAAAATTACAACTAGAAATTTGTGCATTTTTATGAACAGAAACTAACTAAAAAAGGAAAGGAAAACTTTTTGATATAGTAATATCTGTAGACATATACTGGGCATTCAATAACATACGTGTTGCCTATATTTAAGATTTTACAGATGTGCACAGTTACACGAAATTTTGTGTTTGTCATAGATACAGGTGGCATGTAGTCACCAAACAGGTTAATTGAGGAAGTATTGAAATCACAACAATAGACTGGTTACATGCTGTTTAAAACAAATACTGAGACTTGTAAATGCTCTCCAATATTGTCATATAAATTAAAACAGGAAAATGATTCTTTTTTCTCTGACTGCTTATAAGATTACACTCTCCAGTGTATTGTTTACTGAATTGAACAACTTAGACAGCATATTTGATTTCCAAGCCCACCATTATTTAAAGCATGTTATCACTCTCTAGAAAAGTACTGGACGGATCTTTCTCAAATATCATATGTAGGTTCTCCTCGGTCCCTAGTTGTACTATTTTGATCTTGTTACTGATCAGAAAAATGAAAAAGCTGATTCATGGGGATTTTGCCACTGACATTTGTTTTAATCACTGTTTCTTGAAATAAAAAATGCTCTGCATATATTTCTCAAATTCCATATGTAGATTCCCGTAGGTCCCTAGTTGTGGTCTTTTGATTTTGAGACTGAAAAGCATATGGCATGCAGCTGGCCATCTTGTTTTTTTTTTTTTTTTCAACAATTAAGCTACTGGATGAGTTTTTCTTAAATTTCTTACTCCCTCGGCTCCCTTGGTCAAATAAAGATAAGACAGTTGTTGGCACCAAGATCCCTCTGGGATTTCTCTCTTTTATAAGTTGTACATAATATGCATGTTATTGGCAGTTATTTGTTTAGTTATTGTAAAAAAGAATTCTTAGCTTCCTTGTACACCAATGTATCTGGTGTTCAAAGGGGGAAATCCTCTGCAATGAAAGGACACTTGGAGTTCAAGTGCATCATCTCAGATCCAAGGATTTTTATTTTGACAGTTTTTGATGCAGGCCTTAACAACAGCCTACTTGCTCATTTACATGTGATTAATAATGCTTTGAAAGAAAGTTCTGTTTGTGATAGAAATCAATCTAGATCAATGAACAACATCTGAAGAAACATATAACCTTTGTATATTATTATGATACCTACCCACAAAAAGGGCAAAAATGAACCAATTACCACCTGAATCCAACTTCGGAGATCTGACAGTTAAGGATACCATTTCTACCAACACTGTCACCAGAATGCAGATTTTATATGTAGACTGCCAATGTGACTGAGCTATATTATGGCATTATGGCACTACTGTATTGTCATTACCATGTGAAGTAAACTATTGTAGTTTCATCCCACCTGAGTCGTAATTTTAACCTGAGCTATGTAAATGTCTATACTGTTATTCTGATGATGGCTAGACTAGCAAGTCGAAACATGTAAACCAAGAATAAAACCACGGACTCCAGATGTTGATGCTACATCTTTTATGTCATTCATTATTATGTAATTATATACTTGTATTGTTGATTTGTTGCAGATTAGCATTCCGTATGCTGGTGAGAAAATATGGCTGTGATTTAGCATTTACACCAATGATTATATCAGAGTCTTTTGTAAGGTCTGTGAAGGCAAGAGACAGTGAATTTACTACTTGTAAAGGTAAAAAAAAAGGAAATACATGTTAGGCCCTATCATCTTTCAAGTATTCATTGTTTAGGGAGTCTGTACGGAGGACATCTTGGAGTGACCAAGAATTCATTAAAATAAATAATGTTCTGCAGTTTTAGGACTGTATAACCATTACCTTGAAGTTTCACTCTGGCATGGTGGCCAAAATGCCCAAAGTTTAAAGTTCATTTTTAAAATTTATAGATTTTCCAATTGTTCAAGACCTGTTAAAAGTACCTGAACAGCTGTTTTTGTATTGAAGATGACCGTCCTTTGGTGGTGCAGTTTGCAGCAAGCAACGCACAGGATCTTGCTGATGCAGCAGAAATTATAGCACCGTAAGGTTAATTTATTCTATGATACTGAATTATTACAATATAACAAGTATCATTATTATCATCTATTAATGGTACATTTTGATGACATGATAACCTGAATTCATGCTTGAATATAAGATGCACAAAATTGTAGAAGTAAATAGTACAGGCTACTTTACTAGCATAAGCTAGTGTGAAGTTCCCTTTAGTCGAGCGGTAGAATGTCCGGCTAGAGACAGATGGGTCACAAGTTTAAACCCAAATGGTAGCAAGGTGTTTCTCTTCACCCTTTCCTATAACAAAAATGTGACCTATTGATATCTGCATGAAAAACTGCACTTCTTATACAATGTCTTGAGTTGTCATTTAAGGTATGCAGATGGGGTTGACTTGAACTGTGGATGCCCACAAAGGTAAGAGGTGTCCCCCTTGAACAATTTTTTATTTCGTCATAGGACTACTTTATTATTTTGTAAGTGTATGTAATATGCACATGTAATATTTTGCATACTACACATCTGTAATACAATTTGTAGTGCCATCAGGTTAAGATAATAAAATGATGTCACTCACTCAGTTTGCATTGTGACATAACATTTGTGTAATAGCTTGTCAAACTGGGTGAAGGAATAGAAACACAACACAATGTTTTCATTATTTACAATTTTAATTACACTATATATTATCAGCAGTAGCTATGAATACTTCCACACTCGCTCTATAACATTTGTGTACAGGGATTAAACATTGGACCGTTATACATATAAACTGTAATATGTATGATATGTTGACCTACATTCAAGGTCACAGGGGTCAAATTTGTTAAAAAATTTGAATGACTTCTGCTCATGAACTAGACCCCATAGAGAAATGATATTTGGCTGATTTGTTCCTAGGATGAAGCCTGACAAGGTTTGCAAAAATAAATTACCTTGACGTATATTCAAGGTCACAGGGGTCAAATTTGTTAAAACCTTTAAACAACTTCTACTCATGAACTAAAAGGCCGAGAGGCATGATACTTGGCTTACCATTGGGCTTCTTGTTATTATATGGATCACTTTCAACAGAACTGTAAACATACACAATAAATGTTTAAGTTTTCCATGTTGCTCACATTAAATGTATGTATTTTAAAAATGAACATAGGTGGAGATCTTGATGACTACGTCCTTGTTCTTATATTCAATTTATAAGTAATATTTGATATATCTGTAAGCTATATAAATTGTGGTCCTGTGAATTGTATATAAGAAGACTTGTGCAGTATTCTGAAATTGTATTATTGGGAATGTGAATCCTATTTATGGTGTTACATTCCAGTATCAACAAGATTATAACTATCAGTTAATCTATGCCTATCAATAAATTTATGCCTTTCATTAATTATGCCTTTCAGTAAAATGATGCCTATCAGTAAAATTATGCAGAATGTAACATGTATTTGATGGTTTAATGCTTTATTGCTACAGGTGGGCCATGCAGGAAGGATATGGAGCATGCTTAATTAAGAAACCAGAACTTGTAAAAGACATGGTAACACAGACTAGGTCACGGGTCACACAGAGTGACTTTTCTGTCTCAGTCAAGATCAGATTAAGAGAAAATGAAAGGTACATCTGCCTATGAGTAACGTCCAGTGTTGACATTCAGAACCATTGATTTAATCAGACATATTTGTTTGTTTGGTTACTTGTGATAAAGGGTCATGGTGCCATTGCCTGTTGTCTGTCGTCATGTATCATCTTTCCAGATTTTTAGCTCACTTGGTTCAAAAGGAATGGTTAGATTTTGCCCAGATTTAGACTGGAGCATTCCTGGGTGAAGGGGAATCAATTTTGTATAAACCATCAGTTACAGTCCCCAAGGGCAGGAGGGGCGACCCTAACACTCCTGTCACCTTACACTCCTGTCACCTAACACTCCTGTCACCTTACAATCCTGTCACCTAACACTCCTGTCTCCTTACACTCCTGTCTCCTTACACTCCTGTCTCCTTACAATCCTGTCACCTTACATTAATGTCACCTTACACTAATGTCACCTTACAATCCTGTCACCTTACAATCCTGTCACCTTACACTCCTGTCACCTTACAATCCTGTCACTTTACACTACTGTCACCTTACGATCCCATCATGTTACATTCCTGTCACCTTACAATCCCATCACCTTACACTCCTGTCACTTAACAATCCCATCATCTTACACTCCTGTCATCATACAATCCTGTCGCCTTACACTCCTGTCACCTTACAATCCCATCATCTTACACTCTACACTCCCATCACCTTACACTCCTGTCACCTAACAATCCCATCACCTTACACTCCTGTCATCATACAATCCTGTCACCTTACACTCCTGTCACCTTACAATCCTGTCACCTTACAATCCTGTCACCTTACAATCTCATCACCTAACACTCCTGTCACCTTACAATCCTGTCACTTTACAATACTGTCACTTTACAATCCAATCATGTTACATTCCTGTCACCTTACAATCCTGTCACCTAACACTCCTGTCACCTTACAATCCTGTCACCTTACAATCCCATCATGTTACATTCCTGTCACCTTACAATCCTGTCACCTTACACTCCTGTCACCTGACACTACTGTCACCTTACAATCCTGTTACCTTACACTCCTGTCACCTTACAATCCTGTCACCTTACAGTCCTGTCACCTTACAATCCCATCACCTTACAATGCCATCATGTTACAATCCTGTTACCTTACAATCCTGTCACCTAACACTCCTGTCACCTTACAATCCTGTCACCTTACACTCCTGTCACCTTACAATCCTGTCACCTTACAGTCCTGTCACCTTACAATCCCATCATGTTACATTCCTGTCACCTTACAATCCTGTCACCTTACACTCCTGTCACCTTACAATCCTGTCACCTTACAATCCTGTCACCTTACACTCCTGTCACCTTACAATCCTGTCACCTAACACTCCTGTCACCTTACAATCCTGTCACCTTACACTCCTGTCACCTTACAATCCCATCACCTTACAATCCAATCATGTTACAATCCTGTCACCTTACAATCCCATCACCTTACAATCCCATCATGTTACAATCCTGTCGCCTTACACTCCTGTCACCATTATGTGAGTGTTTTTGGCAAGATGGGTTCTTATAGAATTGGGTTATTTAAGACCTCTGTATCTTTATGTAAGTGGGTGTTGTAATGTATACATATACTGGATGGAGCAAAAGAAATGTGTAAGTCTGACATAATATGTGTGGATTCTGTAAGGCCTACATATCCTGATATAAGGTGATTCTGTAAGGCCTACATATCCTGATATAAGGTGATTCTGTAAGGCCTACATATCCTGATATAAGGTGATTCTGTAAGGCCTACATATCCTGATATAAGGTGATTCTGTAAGGCCTACATATCCTGATATAAGGTGATTCTGTAAGGCCTACATATCCTGATATAACGTGATTCTGTAAGGCCTACATATCCTGATATAAGGTGATTCTGTAAGGCCTACATATCCTGATATAAGGTGATTCTGTAAGGCCTACATATCCTGATATAAGGTGATTCTGTAAGGCCTACATATCCTGATCTAAGGCCTTCATATCCTGATATCAGTTGATTCTGTAAGGCCTACATATCCATATATAAGGTGATTCTGTAAGGCCTACATATACTGATATAAGGTGATTCTGTACGGCCTACATATCCTGATATAAGGTGATTCTGTAAGACCTACATATCCTGATATACATTGATTCTGTAAGGCCTACATATCCTGATATACATTGATTCTGTAAGGCCTACATATCCTGATATCAGTTGATTCTGTAAGGCCTACATATCCTGATATCAGTTGATTCTGTAAGGCCTACATATCCTGATATTAGTTGATTCTGTAAGGCCTACATATCCTGATATAAGGTGATTCTGTACGGCCTACATATCCTGATATAAGGTGATTCTGTAAGACCTACATATCCTGATATACATTGATTCTGTAAGGCCTACATATCCTGATATACATTGATTCTGTAAGGCCTACATATCCTGATATCAGTTGATTCTGTAAGGCCTACATATCCTGATATTAGTTGATTCTGTAAGGCCTACATATCCTGCTATACATTGATTCTGTAAGGCCTACATATCCTGATATCAGTTGATTCTGTAAGGCCTACATATCCTGATATTAGTTGATTCTGTATGGCCTACATATCCTGATATAAGGTGATTCTGTAAGGCCTACATATCCTGATATACATTGATTCTGTAAGGCCTGCATATCCTGATATACATTGATTCTGTAAGGCCTACATATCCTGATATAAGGTGATTCTGTAAGGCCTACATATCCTGATATACATTGATTCTGTAAGGCCTACATATCCTGATATAAGGTGATTCTGTAAGGCCTACATATCCTGATATACATTGATTCTGTAAGGCCTACATATCCTGATATAAGGTGATTCTGTAAGGCCTACATATCCTAATATAAGGTGATTCTGTAAGGCCTACATATCCTGATATAAGGTGATTCTGTAAGGCCTACATATCCTGATATTAGTTGATTCTGTAAGGCCTACATATCCTGATATGAGGTGATTCTGTAAGGCCTACATATCCTGATATTAGTTGATTCTGTAAGGCCTACATATCCTGATATAAGTTAATTCTGTAAGGCCTACATATCCTGATATTAGTTGATTCTGTAAGGCCTACATATCCTGATATAAGTTAATTCTGTAAGGCCTACATATCCTGATATTAGTTGATTCTGTAAGGCCTACATATCCTGATATAAGTTAATTCTGTAAGGCCTACATATCCTGATATTAGTTGATTCTGTAAGGCCTACATATCCTGATATAAGGTGATTCTGTAAGGCCTACATATCCTGATCTAAGTTGATTCTGTAAGGCCTTCATATCCTGATATCAGTTGATTCTGTAAGGCCTACATATCCTGATCTAAGTTGATTCTGTAAGGCCTTCATATCCTGATATCAGTTGATTCTGTAAGGCCTACATATCCATATATAAGGTGATTCTGTAAGGCCTACATATCCTGATATTAGTTGATTCTGTAAGGCCTACATATCCTGATATAAGGTGATTCTGTAAGGACTATATATCCTGATATAAGTTGATTCTGTACGGCCTACATCTGCTGATCTGAGTGCATTTAGTATGGCTTAGATGCCCTAATATAGGTGTAATTTTTTTTTATTACAGGGAAACTGTGGAGTTATGTCAAAGAGCAGAAAAGGCAGGAGCATCATGGATAACTGTTCATGGTCGCACACCATCCCAACGCACTCAACCTGTCAATATTGAGGCCATTAAACTCATCAAGGAAAATGTCAACATCCCTGTTGTTGCCAATGGTGATATTAAATCTCTAGAAGACTCTCACATGATCAGGGAAAGAACTGGAGTTGATGGTAGGACCTACATGTTGGCAAGATTTACTGTGAAGGTTCCCTTTTAAAGGTCCTATTTTTAGCCCACCATGAGGTTGTGGGCTATTCATTCGCTCTGTTGTTAGTCTGTGGTCTGTCAGTAAGCAATTCTTGTTATCACTTTTTCTTTAGAACTAAAGAGGGATGGATTTTATGGTGGAGATACATATTGTATAACATGAAACCTTCGTTGTGTATTAACTTTCATTGTGTTTTGCTTTTGTACCAGGAAAATAAATACAAGGAGTATTTCTACAACATGATAGAATACAGACAATGAAAATTTGAAAATTAATTTTACTTTATTTCATTAAAATCTTTGCACACAAAAGTGCATACTTTGTACTTGATGATCATGTAACAAAAATATTCCAATTTAGATTGATTGGTACTCTGTGTCAGAAGTAAACAAATGGTATAGGATATACAAAACAGATTGTTGCTCTTGCAACTTTGTCCTAATGAAGCCTATACAAGAGAGCTGACATAAATGAACAGAATAAGCTCAATCAAACTGCCAGCTAGTAACGCTCGAGCATGTTGTGATTAATTACCTTTCCATATATTTCTTAAGAAGTACTTGGAAGATTTTCTTCAAACCTCATATAAAGGTTTCTCTTAGTCCCTATTTGTGTCAATTTAATTTCGGGATTGATCAGTTAAAGAAGATGGCTGACAGGCAGTCATTTTTGATGTAGAGTGTTAGAATTTGTTATCACAAGTTCTGGAATGATTTTTCCCAAACAAAACAAGATGTGTAGGTTCCCCTGGTCTTTAGTTGTGCACATGGAATTTTTAAGCTGGTTGGGAAAACAAAATTGCTGACAGATGGTCATCTTGTGGTTTGACAGTTTAAGTATGTTAGTACTGTTTCTTGAGAAGTACTACGAGGATATTTTTGAAACATGTATAGAATCCCCTTGGTCCCTTGTGGTCCGAAGCACTTATGCTATACTTCAGCAATGTCACCCATCAATCATTCATCCATCATCTTTTTCTTCAAATCACTGCTAGTCATGAATGATGGAGTGAATTTTGACCAAATTATCAAAAGAAATGTTAGGGGCAGCAAACCAAATTTATATAAATGGTAGATCTCTGCCCAGAGAGGCATGACCCAAATAATCAAATCTTCAAGCAACTTATTCTTGATTACCAAAAGGTCCCAAGGCAAGTGATATTGGTTTTGTAATATAATTAGGTGAAAGGCGACCAAATTTATTCCAATAATTAACCTTGACCCACTTTTAATTCATTGATGACTCAAACTTTCTTCTATTTATAAGCAATAGGTCCTTGGTTATGGTATTTATGTAGTAGCATGTGTGAGGAATAGGGTTTCAAGTTTGCAGAAATTTACTTTATAGTTCAACAAGTCTTCTCTGTATGCCACAGAACAGGTGAGCAATTCAAGCCCATTGGGTCTCTATCACATATAAGTCGTTACAATCAGTTGACCATTAAGGCTAATGGGCCTCTTGTTAGCTTACCTGGCCCAAAGATATTTGAGAAGAGCATTGAATACAAGGTGAGCAATGCGGGCCCATTTGGCCTCATGTTAATTTATACCATTCTGCGGCATCCATCCACTGTCATCTGCCTGTCAATTTTTTATCAAAAAATTGTTACTACTGAGCAAGTTCTTTAAAATCCTGCTCTTCCTGTAGGAAATATTGAATTTTGTCTGAAGCATCCTTAAGTGAAGGGGACTCAGTTTTGTATAAACAGTTGGTCTTGGTCCCTTGAGGTAGGAGGGGTGAGGCCCAATAGGGGAAATAGAGCAAAATTTATTAAAATCCTATTCCTTCAGCAGAAATGATGGGAAGCCACCTCCCCACTTAACATGGAGATGGGTTCACCTTAGTGAAATGGTGTATCACATGTTCACTCTACCCCATTTGTGTCATGTATCAAAAGTAGGTCATAATGACCGATATTTTGACCTTTGACCTACATCAAAGATAAAGTTTGTCCTGGCTTTATCTCCTACACTGCTAGTAATAGGAAACTTGGTGTTTGAGTTCACCTTTGTTAGACAGTAAGTTAGATTGGGATTGTGATTCACCAAATTATCTTGCTAGAACTTACTTGGAAATTTGGTATTTGGGAGGTGTGGACATAAGTGTGTTTTGCATTTTTCTTAAAAGTGAACATACTGACAAAGCCAGACAGGCAAGATGTATAATTACATTTAATTCTTGTCTCTGATATAAATTACAGCATTGAAATGTACCCGGTACTTGATTTGACAAACCTTTTCTTGTCTTTAAAATTTTTTAGAAAAAACCAAATTGAAAACTCACGAAAATTAGTACTTATTACATAATCACTGAAATTAGAAATGTTGTTCAAACAATACATCTGTTTCAAAGTGACAAAATCATTTTGATAATTATAAAGAATTTTGTATGAGGAGTAACTTATTCAGTTTGTATTAAAGCTGTTCGTTTTCAAAACATAACAATTAAAAAGGCCACCATCTTTTTACAGGAATCCCGTTCAAAATATACAGAAGTATATTAACATATTTATTGTATAGACTATATACAATAACCCTATCATTCTAAATATATAGAAGTATATTAACACATTTATTGTATAGACTATATACAATAACCCTATCATTCAAAATATATAGAAGTATATTAACACATTTATTGTATAGACTATATACAATAACCCTATCATTCAAAATATATAGAAGTATATTAACACATTTATTGTATAGACTATATACAATAACCCTATCATTCAAAATATATAGAAGTATATTAACACATTTATTGTATAGACTATATACAATAACCCTATCATTCAAAATATATAGAAGTATATTAACACATTTATTGTATAGACTATATACAATAACCCTATCATTCAAAATATATGGAAGTATATTGAACACATTTATTGTATAGACTATATACAATAACCCTATCATTCAAAATATATAGAAGTATATTAACATATTTATTGACTATATATAGACAAAATATATGCAATAACCCTATCATTCAAAATATATGGAAGTATTTGAACACATTTATTGTATAGACTATATACAATAACTCTATTACACTTATAGCAAAACAATGCAAACTTTGTTAACAATGTTGTTCCATTTATTTATGTAGAGACTGTTTAACAGTCCAAGGTTTTTCCTTTCAGGTGTGATGGCTGCTAGAGGAATGCTAGAAAACCCAGCAATGTTTGCTGGTTATGAAACAACTCCTGTAAATTGTATCAAGGACTGGGTAAGTAACTTTTGTATGGAAATTCATTCTTTTTTACTGTTAAAAAATTTGATAGACAACTCCTCACTTTTGTATTGAGAGGTGCTATTCACTTGAATGTACAGTTTTAGAGATTGCTAGTGGTGGACGCCACTAGAGGACATTTGGTCCTTAAGGTTGTAGTAACCTGCGTGCCAAGTTAACTGAAATCATGATGTGTTGATAAGGAAAATCTATCCTCGGGATTCAGTTCTCTTCGACACCTCATCTAACCTCAAACAAATGGACAAATTATATAAATGGAATAAATAAAATCTATGGCTATTGTTCCATAACACTTTTCTCCAGAAACCTTGCTGAGCAGGCGATACATCCACTTCATTGCATTCTTGTTTTAATCAAAGATTTAGTAGATGAAGCAAATTTTGTGGAAAAGACCAGGCATGAAATGCCCATCTTTGGTTAAATGATGAGCTTGGGAGTTTGTGAAAATTAACGCCAATGCATTTAACATCATCAATTTCCCATACTGTTTCAGAGAAACCAATTCTTCAAATTTCTCATGGATTACATTGTTTTGAATTTTATTGGTGTGTCAGTGCATTAGGTATTATGGTGGAATTAATACTTAAGTGAAAGTGATATTTCCCAAGTACTTTACAAGTAATATCCAGCTCTTTGACACCATTAAGGTATATTTCTGTACATATACTCCTGTAGAGTGAAAGGAATCACATTTTAGGCAAGTACCACAAATTTCTTGTGATATTTAAATTCTGAAGTTAGCAGCTGTAAAACAAAGTTGGTTTGCAGTGTATTGAGATATTTTTCAGTGACAAACTTTTAGGAATTATTTTGATTTGTATAAAGGTGAGCAATCAACAAGTTTTCATAATTTTTTTTGTTTTCCTAGATTGAGCTGTCCTTATCTGTCGGGACACCTTTCCAGTGTTTCCATAACCACCTGATCTATATGATGGAAAAAGCTTTACCTCGGTCAGAGAGACGGATTTTCAACTCCCTTTGTAGTACAACAGCAGTGTTAGACTATATGAACCACAACTACAACATCAGTATATGATACTATTAGCTTTAAGGACTATTTATTTGTACGTTGTCAACATAATCTTATGCAATGTTTTGGTCAGATCATAGCTAAACATAGTCCAAAGTGAATGTTATGTTTCATTTTACTGACACTCATAAAGGTTTTGAACCAATTGCTGACCCTGCAGTTTATGTATATTAATCTATAAACTAATTGTGAAACAAGTTCTATCAGTTTGTATTAATCACTGTTGTAAGTCAGACTTTTTCTGAAGAAAGGAAACTAGGATTGAAAGGAAATTGTTAATGAAAGTACTGAAATGACTGAGACGCTGAACACTTCAAATGTGAGATATCACCCATTCTATGCAGAACAATGAAAATTTTTTATATAGGACAACTATCAACAGCCAAATTTTATTTTTTTTTTCTAAATCAGTAATTTAAGCTCCAAAACAAATAAATGCCACTGGCAATTAGTATTTGATATTGGACCCAAAAATAACCTAAAAATGACTAATTATATGTTATAATTATAATGTCTGTGATATGACACAGAAGTTCAGGTCCTGGTACTGTAAATGACCTTGTTCTTATTCCTTATAATATTACCATTGTATGCTATGTATGATATATTTGAAAGCACATATAACATTTCCCATGACACTACAGTAGTTGTTAATTTTTTGTAGACCATTTCTTTTCGGAAACCTGTGGAATGATTTAAATTCTCCCTGAAACAACGCTCCTTGTTGTTCTGAGTGTGGGTAGCACAAGCCTTAACACAGAACATCAGATCTAATCACATGCTGTACCATCATACATGCCTTTTAGAATCAGTCTCATTAATCACAAGGCACTAACAACACAACCATTTGTGAAAAGTTCCACTTAGGAGGGGCTGCTCTCTCCCTGTAGCCATACTCTAACTGGTCCCACATTAGGTTCCTCATTTTTGCTGGTTCATGGGGTCTACTTGACACAACCAATTCATCTAACTGATCAGTTCTTTGGAATTTTATCATTTCTTATAAAAATTGTTCCAATGACTGGTTTCATCTTCCTCATCCGATGAAGATGAAGCATTCTTGCAAAGAATTGATGTTATGAATGATTATAGAACACGTTGGATGGGAAATGGAGTCCTGTTCTGATGGAATATTTTTCAGTAGGGTCTGGTACAACATCGTCAACGTCTTCAGTGAACCATTGCCACTATCAGTGACCTTTCTGACTAAATTAGTTTTTTTTCCTTTTTGTTGGCACCTGGTAGGGTTCAGTCTACTTGTGACACCCTGATATGTATTGGTTAGCTAACGTTCTGTAAGTCTAGCTAACTGTATATTATCATAATTTGGGTTCTCACTCTTAATATTATCAATTCCTAGCTGAGTGTCTATGTACAAAAGTAGAGAGTGGTTTACCAGAGCTTGTCCATCTGCTGCATGTGTAATCATTCTACTCGTAGGCAGCACTGGGTGTGTGGCCGAGGGGGGGGGGGCGAGTATAACCTTGGAGTAAGTTGCTCTAGTCGGTATACGGTAGGGGATTTCATACGGGCTACTGCATCGCTATTATCAGGTAACATGTGGTCTGTGAATGGGGGGTTGGCGTGGGTGTACACTGGTGTCCGAGGGTTTGTCCCCATCAATAGGTCAAATAGTGACCGTAATCCTGTGACAGACTAGCCTTCTCTCCTACTGCAAATGAAAAGGGTCTAGTTGAAGTTGAAATCCCCATTTAACAACCTTGGGCTCTACGCCTGACAATGTTGACACGTTGTCCCGTATATACCTTCTAGTCTTTGGCATAGCCCGCAGTATGGGCCCAGAACAGTTACCTCACTGTCGGACAAAGATGTTGGTGCACCTCATTAGCAACAGGCTGTGATTCACTGTCCCATAATAACCATACTAGTGCAGATTAACTATGTTTAGTCTGTGACTAGCTTCTCATTTAATTAGAACCTCTGATTAGTTGAAATTTTAATGTTGTCCAATTTCCATGCAATTTCACATGTACATGAAGGTGTATTTTGATGTTACAAAAGATTTCAGGAGGGTCGGGACGGAATAGTTTGATTTCCCCTATTGTTCGCAATTGAAATTTTAACTATCATCATTTCTAGTTACCTTCGGTAGATTAGGTCAAGTTTAATGGTTGACATGTTTCGACACACTATTTCCTCAGAAGAAGTCCTCGAAACATGTCAACCATTATGGCTGTTCTGGTGTTTCAACGTTTTTGAAATTCCGCCTTTAGACTACTCATTACTGAACCATTATCCCGGATATTGGATCTCTTTTCTTTTGTATTATCATCATTTCTGTTATTTCTTACATATTTTATGTCAGCCAGATGTCTTTCAAAACTATTGGATGGAATTTGACTGATTTTTACACTAGTGTCCGTGCATGAGAGGCAGTTTGCCAGAGCCTTTTCGTTGACTGGCTATCTTTGCCTGATTTGTCAAAATTCATCCAAAATTTAGATATTGTATATATGATGACATCAATTTTTGATTAGACAAGATGGCAGTCCCATCATCGCTTCTGATTGAGATTTACATTTCGTGCGATTTCCATGAATACCCATGAATACCTGAATCACAATGGTGACGTTCATTTTATGATTGGACAAGATGGCCACCACATAGTGGTTTCTGATTGGGTGAAATTTCTCCTAACTGGTTATCTGCGACCTCTGATAGATCAAAAGTTATTCAAAATTTAGATACTGTCCTGTTTCTATGAAAATTGTTTTGTATGTGTGGTTTTACATCAGAAACACAACAATGACTTTTGATATCTGATTGGAAATGATGGCCACCACAAAGTGGCCTCTGACTGATAAAATCACACGAATCCTTCACCCCAGTAAGCTACATGCGAAATATCACATCCTGGACCATGTGGTTATTTAAAAGTAAGTTTTTGAAAGGAAGAATTGACGCCTGACAGATGCCACACAATGGCATGAGCTCACCTACCCTTTGGCGAGGCGAGTTAATAATGACAGAACTCCAAACAACTTCAAGTACTTGAAATGAGCCACAAACAACAAAGACTAAATTCAAAGTTTCTGGCACTCTTTACTGCAAAAAAGCTTCCCTTTGCATTGTTCATTTAAGATTCAAAAAATATAACATAGCAACAAAAATTTACAATCTCCAGCATTTTTTAATTATCACATGTAGAGATATTATCCTCTACCACAAATACATATACAAACTCCATGGAAACTAGCGTTTCTCCATGGGTCTAGTGTAACATTCTTCAATCTCTTTATTAGCTATGAATTTATATCATATTTATATATTTGCAAGTTTTCAAAAAATTGCACATTTTTTGCACTTTTTGTGCCATCATATCGCTGAGAAAGGTGTCAATAAACGACCATCAAATGGAATAGGACTAGTTCTTTGATAGCAACAAACTGAAATAATATTTCAACTTTACAAATTTTTCAAATTAATTTTTATAGGCTTAATAAACCTATATCACATCCTAGCTATATTTCAAATACTTTTTCTCATTGTCAATAGTTTCCCACTTTGTCAAAGACAACCCTGATACCCAGAAAACTATCAGTAAAAGTCAAACTTTTCCCACAGACAAAATCAATATAAAGCAGACATACACTGTGTTTAAATTCTTACAAGATACTGTTAAAAATCTGCAATGGTTGTTATTGATACACACGTCTTTTCTCCTTCCAAACAGAAAAAAAAATAATTTTGTAATTAGACTGATGCTATTTCTTCTTGGAAATCATCTAGACCAAAAATAAAATGAGGCAAAACAGCAAATTGATGAATTTCTACATAAAACCAGCCACACAAGTAGACTTCCAAAATCTACTCAATCTATTACTACCTAACATAACTTACATTCAAATACAGCCAGAAAGTTTGGTATATAATTTTCTCATTTACTGAGTGTGTAAAGATAAGTATACAAGAGTATTGAAAATTTGAGCAAATGGTTGAATCTAATAGGCGTGTAATAGGGAAATGATTCACTAATAAAAAGACTGCTGAACGGAAGCTTTAAAACATCTAGTTTCTTTCTTAGTACAGAAAATCAGCACATATGTAAGATTCTTTTCAAAATGGGAATGATAAGAACATACAAGTATACAGTAAACACATGGTAAAACTTGTATATTCGCCAAACCAGATTACATCAAATAACAACACCAATGATATGTCATGTACACTGGCTTTCTTGACTTTGTTCCAGTTGTTACATTCCTGTTTTAAAATTTGTTTGGAAAAAAACTTTATCTATACTTGAAAATTCATATCCAGATTTTTCTCAGTCCAATATGAAAAAAAAAAAAGGTTGTACAGCAAAGATCATTTATATGTTTTGTAGGTAATGCCAAACAATAAGCATATATGAATAACTAGTCAAGAGTATTGAAAACTAGTGATCTTGTGCTGTATACCACTGTGTAAATTGTTCTAATCTAAATCCCACAGGAACCTTGGCATCCACTACTGTTTGATCTTGATCTTTCCCCTATCATCTTATTTCCGGTCTGTTCTAAAATTGAACATGTAAAACTAATCACCCATAGAAACCTACATTTGAAAATGATCCATCCAGTAATTCTCTAGAATAATAGCCAACAAAACCCGTCAAAATTAAAGACGGCAGCCTGTTTTTTTCATCAATCCCAAAATTAAACATGTATATCCAGGACTGAGTGAAGTCTACATATGAAATCTGTGAAAGATCCACCTGGTACTTCTCAAAAAACAGCATAACAAATTTCAACTTTCAAAATCAATTATGCCTGCCAGTCAGTCAATTTGTTATTTTAATCAGCCTCAAAATGGCAATGACAACTAGAGACCAAGGGGAACAACCACATGAATTTTTTCCTCATTAGTAGTTATTACTTGTATGGATATGATCAAGAATGTATACCTCTACAACATTTAGGACTAGCAATACTTCTACTGCCACCATTATATTACCGGGACTTGTCTTTTCGACAAAGTTAACAATATGTATAACAGCAATGAAATGAGAAAATGAAAGATGACTTGACATATGTTAACAGTTCTTACTTTGTAACAATAGATTTTCACTTAACAACATTACAGTTTTAGTCCAAGTGTAATAAAGGTAACAGGTATGAACTCTTTTATCATGTGTTTAACAATAAAAGTACTTAAAGCTGAACAAAACGTAAATGTATTTGCAAATCACAAAAAAATGCAGAATTGAAATGCACATACATAAAATAAATTTTGACAAATTACGTCATTTAATAATACTGAATAATTTCAGTCAAACACCTTGGCAATGTTGTCAAAGCATATTCCACCTAATAAAACACTACCCACACTTGGTATTGTTTCTCTCCAAAATATTATGGGGATTCTTCATTCTACTTTGAAAGATAATCTTTTTTAATAAATTGATGATGGTTTTTAATTTCTTCTGTTCTCAAATAAGATGCAAATAGCATGCACAATATTGCATATTATGTACAGCACTGGAGTGTGTAAAGATGCAGGGTGGTTAAAATTTCTCTTTTAAACAATAGCAATAGGTGTAAAGCTTAAGTCTAAAAATGGATGATTTCCAAGTGCATAATGACCAATCAAATTTTCTAAATTCATGTAAATATTGTGCGAAGTTAAAATTTCAGGAATGATTTGTGAAACACAATACACAAGAGATGACCATTTATAAAACTTGTTTGAAGATTCAAGCATTATGGTACACATTATACATCTTCAATTACACAATCATGGATGAGAAAATGCATAAACAACACGAGAAATCCCAGAGGGATTCCGGCGACCACCATATTTAGGTCTTTCTTTGTTCTTTAAAAGTGGGACTTTTCCCTTTATGTTCTTTTCTTTCCTTTGCTCTTGCTTTTAAACAAATGAAATTTGAAAATTCCTCCAAGAAACTCAAAATAGTTGCATTTGTTTTTCTGGTCAGTCTAAAAATCAAAAGGGTAAAACTTGGGGCAAAGGGAAACCAGCATACCTATGAAAAATTGAGAAAGATCTAATCACAACTTCTCAAATAGCAACAACAAACTTTCATTGTCAATATTTAAGAGATGGCTTCCTGTGGGCCATTTTCTTTTCCTGATCATACATTTATGTTCTCAAAATTCAATGGGCACAACTAGGAACCAAGGCGAACCTACGCATGAAATTTGTATTTGTCAAGAAATAGCATCAACAAGGATTGTTTACAGATGACAATCCATGGACATAGGGCAATTGGAATAGCCCATCTGATGATGGTGGGCTTTCAAATCAGGTAAATGATTTCCATGGCTTTAAAAGAAAAAAATGTCATCTCGAGCTAACCTTTTTAGAAATTCTTGGCAATATATGATCATGTGCAAAAGAATGCCTTCTTTTTCATCCACTTTTAATGGCACATGGATTTAATTTTACAGAAGGTAATGTTTGTAAACACTTCTGTTAAGATTACATTCAAAATGTTCAGAAAATTTGTAACTTAAAATTGTTTGATGAAATGAAAATTAATACACCACACTATATTAAGACTATTAATCATGTAGTTCTGGATTTCTTTATTTCTTAAAACATTATGGATAATATATCTAATGGCTTAATTTTCTTCCGTGGCAAATCAATTATACATACGGGATAAAAAATCTATCAAGCTGACAGTGCAAATTAAACTGCTATCCGATTCAATTTATCACCGAGTAACAAAAGATTCCTGATGGACCTTGGTTCAGGCCACTGTATGATCTTCATCAGTATTTTAGCAGTGTCCTTTCTTTTCTCTACTTTCTAATCTGTTCTCAAATGAAATGAGTCACCCAGGAGGACCTACATATGAAATCTAAAAATGATCCAACCTGTTATACTCTTAAAAAAAAAAAAACTATAAGAAACCATACCTGTCAAAATCCATGACAGCAGCTTGCCTGCTTTTTTTGTTATCCGATCAGATTGCAAAATGGACAATACAAAATAAGAGACCAAAAGGACTCTACATATGACAAGAGGCCCTTAGGGCCTTTATCGCGTACCTGATTTTGTTCATGAAAATCACTGCATCTTAACTAAATGAAAACCATTAAATGAGTTTACCCATGTCCCCTATTAGGCCATATCCCTCTGCCTCACAGAAATCGGATGCACCAATTACACACAAAAAGTTTACGTCATCCTAAGTTGCTTCAGACCCAAATTTTGGCAAAGTTCAATCATTCCTAGAGTATAAGAACAAATTTAAATAACCTGTAGTATTTTCCATCATTTGCAAAAAAAAGTATTTCTCTTCAGCCATGAATGCTTCAGATAAAATTTGGATAGAATCTAGATATTTCTACAGAGGAAGGATTTTAAAGAATTGGCTCTATTTCCAAATGCTTCAGACCAAATTTGCATAAATCTGATCAATTCTACAGGAGGGGAAGGATTTTTATGAACTTATAAAATGACCCCTATTGGGCCCTGTCCTTCCTGCCCAAGGGGGCCCCAAGACCCATTGTTATACAAAATTGATTCCCCTTCAAATTTGGTCCAAATCTGCTCAGTTGATCATTACTAGTATTGACATGCAAAGAACAATTGACAGACAGTCAGACAACAGATGACCACTGTATACCCTTCCAGCCCAGAAGAGCTAAAAATAGAGATTAATCCATCTAGTACTTCCTACTAAACTTTATGTGTTTAAATCAAAGATGGTCATCTGTAAGCCATTTTGTTTTCCTGATCTGGCCAAAAATGAACAACTCACAACTACTGACCAAACTTAGCCCACATCTGAAAATGATCCATCAAGAAAAGATCAACTTGAACAAACCATCTTGTGATGGTAGATTTAAAATGTTGCTCACAGACTGCAAGTCCAAACCAGAATGAAAGAAGTGATATTTTATTTGTTATTCTTTCATCAAAACTGAAAGCTCTTAAGCTGTACATCAACATTGGATGTGAGAAAGAAAAGAGATATATTCAAAATTGAATCTGATATTCCAATGAAACACTTCAAATATCGGTAACAAACAGATTGTCATTTTCATTTTGCTTTACCCATTATGAAATAAAAGAGGAACAAAAAAGATGAAACAAGTTGATCAGTAAACATTAGCATTCAACTACTAACAATACACCCTGTGATGGGTGATTATAAATGGTAAGTGACATAATGGTTTAATTTGATTACAATTTCCTGGTTGGATACACATACATGTATATGCAAAATACAAATATAATCATAATAATACTTTTTGTTACATGGCCCTTGAAGGACCATTTTGTTCCCTCTTCACCAGAGACAGACCAACATCAATAATTTCATTATCTTGTCAAGTCTGTTTGAATGAATGCAAGTTATCATATATAGTAGCTAGGTGCATAAAACACTAACATATGAAAGACCTTTGGCAAAGAATGAGTTAACTTGACAAGTCCTTGGCCTGTGTGGGCCCAGCCTGGGTTGTAGTGCTCTGTGTAGTGGTGTAGTTCATATTTGGTAAAAGTGGATACTGACTGTATGGATTGCTCTGTAGTATTGGCATAAAGCTTGAGGAGGGCAGGTATAGCGAACTCCCTTGAGGAAAATTGCTAGGCACTTGCGTTTGGACAGAAGTAGGAAGTAGCTGGCCTCCTCCTGAAAACTGAAAGCTTGGGCTGTAAAACAATGGTGCTTGTTGTTGCTGATACAGAAACTGAAGTTGTTGCGCAGATAACTGTGCAACATTTTGTTGCTTCGGCTGTAAACTTCCCCCACTGGTGCCTCCAGGATACGAAGACATGTCTGTACTAGTTTTCCTACTGACAGAAGTACTAGAATTCAGTTTTGTGTCACTTTCTTCTCCTTCTTCCGAACTAAACATTGTGTTTTTGATGCTATCAGTGCAATCAAGTTTTTGGTCTGAACTTTCCCCACTCTCTAATGATTCTGTTCTATTGACAAGACAGTCTGCATTTACTTGATGTGAAGAAGAATTAGAAGACAACTGTTTGCTGGTGTCATCAACTGAAGGTGGAGATCTGTCACTACCCTCAGACTGCCTGTTATCCAATAGCACATTCTGACATTCTTTGGAAGAGGTTGTTTCATCCAATGGCAATGCCACCTTTGACTTTGATTTCTGAGCACTCTCTGAAAACTTTGAAGACGAGAGTATACTTCCTGAAGAAGACACAGAAGAACATGATGACACAAGCTGGGTTGCAAGAGGATTTGGAAGCGTTGCAAAATTTAAGGGACTTAGCATATTTCCATTGCCACAGCGGCCAATGCCTGGAAGAGGTGGCGGTGGTGGCGGAGGAGGAGCAGGAATCATAAATTTGAACTTGTACCCTTTGGTTTTCATGAAATCTTTGAGTTCATCATCCTGCTTTTTATGAAGTTGTGTCATCAAATCTCTAAGTTCAGTCATTTCTTCTCGATGCCTGAAATTATGAACAAAACATACATATAGCATAAATAGACATGGATACTGTGCTGATTTGAAACACCATGGAGTTAAAGCTCATACTTCATACCATTGATGTTAATCAAATCATGGTTTAAATGTTTAGAAATGAACAAGTGGCCCATATGGTATGTAATGCTCATCTGGTTCGCTCCGCTTAAATAGCTTCACCAAAACTAAAGGAAAAGCTAATAAATATCAAAGCACATTTAACAACATATCTATTTCCCAATGAGCTCCAACTCTGTCCCTGGGGTGTCAGCTAAACTATTAATGTTTCTGACCAATATGAGACAGAAACCTGCCATTCCTACAGAAGGAGGGCTTCAATTTCGTACACAGCAATGTATATGCTAAGTTTCATGATCTTTCCTTAACTGTGATCAAAGTTATGCTACAGACAAGAAATTGGGGAAAAAAGGTGCAATAACTCTGTAATTGCGGGGTTGAGAGCCCTGAATTTGGTACACTGCACACATGATCAATATGATCAATGTATCCACAAAGTTTCAATGTCCTTGATTCAATGGACGCAATTTAATGTTGTGCTCTAGACACAAAATTTTAAAAAGAGCAATAACTCAAATTAACTCAAATTGTGCTCTAGACACAAAATTTAAAAAAGAGCAATAACTCAAATTAAGAAGCATGATCAAGGTACACACCAAGTTTCATTATCCTAGCTTAAATGCAAGCAAATTTATGCTCTGGAAACAAAATTTTAACGAAAGGTAGTAACTCTGCAATTTAGGGTCGAGGGCCTTGAATTTGGTAAACGACACATCGCCTTAGTAAACACCAAATTTCATGTTCTTTGCTCAACTGCGGTGAGTTGTGCTCCAAACACTTAAGAACAGACAAATAGACATGGATGCAACTATATGCTCCACAGACAAATTATGGGGAGCATGAAAATTTATTTCTTTATACCCAAGAGTGCTGCAGACCCTATTTTGACAAAATCCAATTATTCCTATATGAGTTTGATTTAAAATAATTTACTCCTTTTCCCACATTGGACCACGTCCCTCTCACCGCGGTGGGGAAAGATCCAGCAAATTGGACAAAATCCTATCATTCCTACTGGAGGAGTAGGCTTTAACAGAATTCTGCCTTCAAAATATTTACTATACCTCAACATCATGGTATTGTACTCCGGGTCTTTAAGCAAACGTTGATAGGAATCATCTTTTACTTCCTTCTCTCTTGTTTCTGACTGTATTGATGTCTCTTTACTTATAGAATCATTATCATATCCAGCTTCCAGGAATTCTTTCTCCATCTGTTCTTCCTCTATTACTTCACAATCTTCAGCAGTGGAAGTGTTTTTCTGTTCACCATCTTGCTTCTGACAAAACAACAGCAACATTTAACTTAAAAGGTGATAATGTCGATGTGCTAGAAGTAAACACACCATCACAAAGTAATCAGAAAACAGAAAATTAAGCAAAACCAAAACAAATCATCTCCAACATCTGACATATTGCTATTAGCAAAAAGAAGAAAAAAAAACAGGCATTAACTGGCACCTTAGTTAAAATGCTGTCATTCTCATTCATGGGGGAGGGGGTTTGAAATTGGGGCATTTGTCCATTTTAAACCCCACTCCCAAGGCCCCCTGGGTGAGGGACCATATAATTCACAATTTTAGTTTGGTTCACCTTTAGACATGGAAGGTTTCTGCAAAATTTTATTCAAACTGGTTCTGGGGTTTTCCAAGAGAAGTGGAATGTGTTAATAGTTTACAATGCCTGACACCAGACAAAATGACACAATAAGTCATTATGAAACTTCTTCTCAGGTGACATAAGTAATTTTTTTTAAAAAAAAGAAGGGAATGGAAGCTCAATTATACAATTAACAAATACTAATTTCACCCACTTAGAAATAAATCACATATATTTACTACCCCTAGGAATGGTAGTTACACAATATCTATGTGAGCAAATGATGAATCAATATAAAAAACAACAGGGAAATTAAAGATTATTAACAGTTGAAATACTATCAAGTACATATTTCTGTATGTTATAAATATGGAGATAGACAGGATAAAACTCAATAATAACACATGTTAGAAATCAATTAGAATGTATTGGTGAAAAACAAAAGGTGCCATTTTGCTAATCTGAAGTCTTCACACAACCATCCTTCAAACAAAATTCAACTAATTATGCCACAACAAAGTAATTAGGTTTTCAGGAATCAGACAAACTCACAAATCACACTTTAAATATCAACCTGTACCCTTATCGGAGTGATGATGTTGACATTTGCTCTTAAACATGACATGTATGCTGGAGTGCTCCCCACCTACCATAAGGATTATCTTTAGTACACTGCTCTCTGTTTTAACTTTTAGACTACCAGACAAACACCATATGAAATATCAACATCAGAGTGTAATTCTAGGCTGTATGATAGGTCTGTTAGCTTGTACGGAAATGGGCAAGTAGTTTTTACACTTTTACGTCATCACTTTCCATCACACAAAACCCAAATGGTATGCTAATGTGAGATTTAAATGTAACAACTGTCACTTGCAATGTCAATTATGACTTCCCCAATATTGTTTTTTGGCGATACTAATAAATAGAGATAAATCTGGAAACAATGTGATCCAGAATTACAGCAGGCTTACCATAATACAGAAAAAATACCATGAACTGAACTGTACCATTTGATCTGTGATATATAATCCAATGGATTACTAATGCACCACTACCACCAAGTCAGAGTTCACTTATCGAAATTTGTGCTTTGTAGTGATAATTCATGCAAAAACTAGTTGAAACCTACCAAAGACCTCTATATAGATAAACTTAAGGGAAATACATTTGAAATTTTATTAACCTAACATATCTTATTCTTTACACCACACACTATTCAATCCCTACATGTTTACATCAAATGTGTTCAAACAACGCAAATGACTATTCAAGTGGTCATCAGCTGCAAAGTTGGAAACCAATTGATATCATAGCACTTTTTCTACTGAGATTGAAGAAGAGAAATGTAGAACTATAATATCAATTGCAAGTGAAATGATGATCTATGATGAAACCTTTATCATGATTAAACAGAACACAAAAAAGGTATTGGTTATAAAAACATGTTAGTTCATGATTAGTGTATGTTCTGTTCCAGGACTACCACTAATATCCTCTGGATTATACTGGGTTGCTTTTTTTAAAATTAAGTTTCATGTACCTTGAATTCGCTCGACGATAAACTTGGCAACACATTGAGTAATGCTGGTGATGTTTGAATACCACTATCTACACTCCTTAATTTGGGACCCATCCCTTGATAAGAAATATCCTCTGAAAAGGAACCATCCGATTCCAACTCCTGTTCAAGTTTGGCATCTTTGACCTCCTTGTGCTCGTGGTGACCAATAGTAGGATTACTGGCATTGCCACACTCAGGGCAGTGAGTATACGACAGATCAAAGCTACCAGTTGATTTGATCCGACGTCGTAAAGGATAATGCTGTTTTGAATATTTTTTATCGTTAGCACATGCAGGAAAAGTAGAAACCATATTGCTATCACCAACAAAAAAGTTCATGCATTTTTTCTGATTACTTACTAGATCAGAGATAATAAGTTGACTAGAATCAGAGGGATCTTTAATACTAGAAGCCCCACCACCATCAGCCAGAGAATCAACCACCACCTCATTCATAGACTGTGATGGTCCTTCTTCTGTCTTCTTTTCCTCTGAAACTTTAGTTACAAGAAAACGACTTTTCCTCTGACTTTTTGGAGTTTCTTCTGAAGTTGACCTCATTGTTATATCATCATTTGCAACATTGTTCAATATATTTTCTAATGTTGCTTTAACATCTACATCATCATTTTGTTCACATTTCGTTGTGTCTGCAACATCAGAAGAATCAGGAACATCCTGATTAGCGAATGTGTCCTCATTCACTTTACTAACACTAAATCTTGATTGTTTAACAGCTTCAGCTTGCTTAGATACTATTCCTAAATCACCGTCCTCCCTAAAATCACCTGCACTACCATCATCAGACAGCTGATCAATTTGCGAATGAGAGGCATCCGTTACAATGTCCAATCCCAATTTCTGGCCATCCTGCCCATTAGCACCAAGCGAATCCTTCTCTTTAGTTCTGCCATGTATTTTTTTCAATCCCTCCTCCAGACTCTTAATGCTGTACTCAGCTTTTTTTGGCATGGGAGAAGGGAGATCTGCCCCATCTACCTGGTCTAGTCGTTTTCTACTTTGCGAGGGTGAAGTTGGCTTAGAATCACCCATTGGTGCACCACTTTCACCAGTAGATGGAGGCAGCGGCTGCTGCTGACCTGGCGCTTGTTGAGCTGGTGCTGTCTGCATCTGAGGATAAAAGCCCATCTGTCCTGGTGGCATGAAAACTGGAGGCATGAACATCTGTGGTCCAAATTGATTTATGGACTGGGCATTAGGTTGTTGCACTTGCTGATTCTGTTGCTGTTGTTGCATTTGCCTCCAGGCGATCTGCTGCAAAACCTGCTGATTATAGAATTGCATCTGCAACATGTATGGATCAGCTGAATACAGTGGTGGAGGTGGCATCATCATTCCAGGGTACTGTGCAAACATCTGTTGCTGTTGTGGCATATTACCAATACTGGAGTCTAAATTTTGCCCCTGGGTCATATACTGTGGTACTGCTTGAGAAACACCTTGAGGAGTTTGGCTTTGCCCTTGAAATTGTTGCTGAAAACCAGGCAGACCTGAAGTATCTGAAGACTGCTGAGGTTGTGATTGCACTGTTGCCCCAGACACACTCTGTGGAATTTGTTGTTGAGTTTGTGCTTGTGAGGTTTGAACAGATTTAGGCTGTTGTTGATCTGACTGAGGCAGTTTTCCCTGGTTTTGGACATCTACCATACTACCATGAGTGTCAGCAACAGGTGTTGGTGCAGTTCCACTTCCCGTTGTTTGAGTTGGGAATGGAGTACCTTCAGGTAATTGAAGAGAACCTACACCTTGACCTGGGACAGATTTCTGTGTAAGTTGATTAAGTTTTTCATTCAGATCACTGATGTCCACAGGAACTTTTGATGACCCCTTTAATGATTTTTCGGAATCGGAAAGTGCTGAGCCATCACCATCTACAGGATAATGGTTAACTGTTGTAGTGCTGGAAGATGGCAAAGATTTCTGTGTATTTTCAGGAGACACATAATTGTCCCATTCCCCTCCATCATCCTCAGAAATTTTGGAATCTAGCACAGTCTTTTCTGGTACTCTGCTTACAATGAAGCTTCTGTTTTTACTTTCAACCACACGCGATTCCTCTGTTTCAGTTGCCTCATCATGTTTCCTCTCAGTTATGACATGAACTCCAACCTCAGTTCGACCATCATCTGATGTTTGCTCTAGTTCACAATCAAAGAGTTTCTGAAAAGAAAATTGAAATTGATTTTATTGCTGTATCTAAGTAATCTGGTATATAAATAGAAAACTTCTGAAAGCAAAGACTATTCCAGTAATAAAATATCAGAATATCGTTTTAAATTCATATTCAAATTTTCATAAAATCATCATTTCATTTCTAAATCAGGACAATGCTTTGTAAAAATCTATGTGATTTATCAACCTGCTTTAGAATAGCAATGCACTAAAGGAACCTATTAAATGTTAATGAAATGATTTCAAGATATCTATTTTGAATTATTGAAACAAAAATACTCAGCAATATTATTGTCATAGAAGTGAAAAAATCAAGAGTACAAGTTACCATTAATATATGCTAGTTCTGTGTACCCTCAAATAGTTCCATAGTAAACTTATGTCCTCCTTGATTTTACTCTATATTAAATTCAAATTTTGCAACTGCTCCTGGTAGCTTTTCTGAGCAAATGGCTTGTATAACATTTTTATAGCAGAGTATTTTTTTTATTATATCAACACATTGCCATTTATTTGTTACAAACTACAGTATGAAAGGAGTAGACATTATCATTGTTTATCAAATATTTCGTTGAATTGACATAAACTATAACTGTTTATCTGCTCACCATGTCAAATGTGCAAGTTATCACTAACTCAGTCTATCCTTGTGTATACAAGTTATACGTTTTCTGGATTTATTGTGAATATAAACTTCTGTATATTGATACGTCTTTATCACTTTTGGTTTTTAAAATCATAAATACATTATAACCAAAATAGATCTTACTGAAACTTCAGATTCACACAGGGAAAGAGTTATCCAACTTTTCAATTTCAATAATATGTCAGGAAGGAGCAAACAGACACATGGAAAAACAATTTAAGTGAAATGAAGGGAAAAGATGAATTAAAAGTGTAACAAGCAAATTTATGGAATTTACATCCTTCATTTTCAATTACTAATTCGTAACTTCGTAAGGCAACTGAAGTCAAGCTAAATGATGATAAAATGATCTGTAAACCTATTTTCCTTGAAATCCATTGAAATTCAGCAAAGGTAGCATGGAAACAAATTGGCTAAGTAAGTTCCAAATGAAGGGATAAATATCAATGGAAGACGTTGATAGTTCAATTCTGGCCAGTAGGATATCAAGATAAACCTGCAACCAAATCTGATAAAAATCCATTCACGTTTACCAAAATCATCAACAGAAACGAACTGGCCAACAAGAAGTGAAGTACCTCATTTAATATGCTTCAATGTCAACAAAGTCAGAAGTTAAACACCAGCTGTAAGATAGTAAGGAACACCTTCAAACCCGATTTGATTGAAATCCATTCACATTTGCGAAGTCATCACACCAAAACAAATTGGCCAATCAGAAATGGAGTATCTTGAACTCGCTTATTATGATATTTCATTTTCAAGTTAAAAACATCATAACTAACATAGCAAGCTCTTAAGGTTGCGAGAACTGGAACTGAAACTACGATAATAGTCAAACCTATTCCTGTACAAAAAAATAAAATTTGGGCTAGATCAGCTAAAAATTTGGTAACCAGTGTACACTTATCAACATCTTTCTTGTTCTAAAATTATGTTGTCAGCACTGACTTTGTCTGGCACAAACAAAAACAAAATAGTGTAGAAAATACAAGTATACATTTGGGTGACAATAATAATACATGATTTGGCAGGATGGACATTGGTATTGTGTATTAAGTATCTCATAATTGAATAATGTATAAATTCAATTGTTAGATCTTTAAATTGATAACTGGACATATATTACCATCTGCTATTGAATATTGGTTGTTGAGCACACAATGAAACAAATAATGGAATACATCATCAATCTCTCTATATCAAATATTGTATATTGAGATTCAGCTAGGTCTCCAGTTGATGTCAAAATCTATACTAGTATATATGTAATGTGATGTCCATTCACAGTCTTCAAAAGATGCCTTTAAAATTTCTTCACAATGAAATCCAATAAAAATGAAATAATGAAAAGAACTGCACAGCACTAAAATATCTCAATGAATTCCATATTCTATCTCCACATGGTAAACTAGACCACCAACCACTTTGAATGGGTAGCTTAGCATCGCATATTCTAAATTTACAATGTGCTTCGGCTAGTTTCGAATGGTGTTCCAGTGAAGTAATTTTCTAATCCAATGTTCTACGACTGAATCACATCAGAAATAGAAATGACCTCCAATCAAACATAAATTTTCCTGTATGTTTATGAAATATGATTCTCTTTAGCCTATCTATGCAATACAGGCTATTTCAAGTACCTCTGGTGATTGTGCTTATAACTAACAAATGTCAATACTGAGCAGAACAAAGTTCTTAACCAATTTTCATGTTTTATTTTATTATAATAAATGGATTTTTGTAGCTTATTTGAGGAATATTCAGTACAATGGAAAAATATCATCTCGGGTTATCACAATATCCAAAATCATAAAAAGTGGGTTCTACTTTAGAATACATTATTCATTATGCATTCATGTCAACGAACACAATTAGTAGTCAAACTCAGGCTGAAGGATATCAAAATACTTGCAAACCAAATTTGATCCATCTATTCACATTAAGCGAAGGTATTACACAGAAACTAAAGTGGAATGGCGAAACAGACAGATGGACAGTCCCAAATTAATACACCCCCTCCCAGCAGTATCATGAAGTGAGAAACTTGAAACAACAAAAAACATAAAAGTCACAGGAGTTTCAAATCAACCCTTTTAAATATCTTTTTTATTACAGGAAACATTTATCATCCTAATGATAACACAATACTTGATGAAATATGAGGTGAGAGTTGAAATTCAGCTTGATGCAAAAAATAAAGAACATAAGCCTAAGTGAAATAACCCACGTATACTGTATGGTTTATCTAAACAAAAGGCATCAGCGTGTAAATCTTGAAGCTTACATGCAACATAAGAAATACTCTAATGATATAGTAACCTAATAAGGTAACACACCTTCAAGTATCTTCGCTTCCATAATCCTCTCATTTTGTTTTTCCAAACCTTCAGCAATAATAGGCAAAGAAATCAAATTATCACCCTTGTTTTTTAATGGAAATTATGGAAAATTAAAGAACTCTATAACACCAACCTCTTGCATTTCTATCAATGATTGGGAAAGAACTATTTCTTACAATACCTGGAACTTGCTTTTTAAAAATCTATATACACATAAAAAATTCCACAAACAAAATGAGATCAAACATTATAAACATAACTGCCTAATATATTTCAATATTCTAGAAGAACTGTATTGTATACACTGTGAAGAGTTCTAAGTGTGCATGTACAATCCTTATGGTAGACATACCTTTGCAGCATCTGAATCAGTAGGTGGCCTTGCCTTTCTGATAGAGCTTGGACTAGATGATGGGGTGCTCACATAACTTAGACAGACATGCACAGCCTTAACTGGATCCTCTGTCACCATTTTGATTACTTCTTGTAGAAGTTTGATTATCATAATGGACTGGACCTCTGGAAGTATATCTTCTTGTACCTGTAAAGATTTCTTTCCTCTCAATTAAAATTGTTATTTTAACAGCTGCTCCATCAACTTATTCCATATTAAAAATGTCAATAACTCATTATCTGCTTCACAGAAGAAACACTCTATTATCATGACCCAAATCAGTTTTGTGATAATCTATAACAAAATCAGGTAATTTCAATAAATGCACAAGGTCAGGGTATTTTTCCATCATACAAGCTTCTACAAGAAGACACAAGATCTTGCACACATCATGGTTTAGTCTTATTTTTTCCAAGATAAAACATAATAACCAGTATATTATAACAACCAAGAAAGCTATTAGGGTTACGAGAACTGGAAGTAAGACAACAATAATAGTCATACTTATAATTTTTCTTAAAAAGAGGCAGAGACATAATGCAGTGTAATATTAATAAATGGTTAACCACATTTTGTAACAACTGAATTCAACACAAATCATTTCCTTCATAAATCATCATTTATGTGTATTTCATCATTGTAAGTACAGTCATATCAGACACAAGATAATTTCTACTTTAACTTTTAATTCCATTTCAAAGATGTGCATATCCCCTGCAAACTATGCACCTGTACAGGCTTTCAATTATGCATACTTCATTTGAATACTGTCCACACATCATGCAGACTTTTTTTTGCAAATTGTGCAACAAATGATTGATCCCAAAACTTCATATTTCGAAACATTAGACAAATTGATACTACAGAACTTACCAAACTTTCAGCAATTTCGTTTGGCTTGTCATTTTCTAATGCAAATTTGAAAGTGACTGTGTTTCTGTTTGACAAATCCAAACGGCATTCCACTTCTTCATCATCTGCTTCGTAACTTAGAATTGTAAGTCTTGGGGCTCTTTCTAATGTCTTTCGTCTTTTTGGACGTGTTCTCCTTTTCCTATCATCCCCTTTACCAGTCATTTCACTTTCACTGCAATGAATAAAAAATTTGAATAATGTTAGAATTAGAATGGGTAAAATACACCGATGGATTAGGAATGCACCATTCCTCTATTCTATTTTTCTGTGTAGGTGACGGAATTTGGGAACTGTGTATGAAACTGAGCAGTACATACCAATTACAGCACCTTGACAGTGAGATGACTTCAAGACCATTTAAATAAAGTTCAATGCATTAGGAAGGAAACTTACTGTATTTTCCAGGTTATAAGTTGCACCATTACATTGGCCAAAGAGCAATTTTTTTTTCTGATTTTTTTTTCATTTGATTCACATATAAGCCACATCAGAATTCAAGCAGCATCCTTTACTTATGATATGGTTATCACTATGTTGACTCAAGTTTATATATATATATATATATATATATAACAGGAAACAGGAGGCATTTTATGAAAATCAATAATTAAACATTTTAAAAAAATAAAAATTAATTATACACAAATAGTTCTTTTATGCATTTCTTTTTACTTATTCTTGTCATTTAAAATACATTAATTTCAAACTTGTTCCCAGCATTCACAGATTGTCTTCATACAGACAAAGGGCCTTATGTTATGTACGTAAGTATGTTTTATTCAACATTCTCGCCACCTGTGTCTTTACATTTAACCCCTTTAACCATGAAACTGGGTCAAGGCTATTCATTTTAATAAACTTTGTAGCTCTTCATCCCAACAGGCTACAGACAAAATTTCTGCAACTTTAGGTTTTTGATTCTTGAAAAGAAGCTTTTGGAAGATTATCACATTCGACACCTGTGACCAAAAAGTAGGCCCCAATGTCATTTGTTTGAATAAACTTTTTAGCCCTCCATCCATGCATGATAAAGGTATTTCAATTAATAAATGTTTGAAGATTTTTTACACATCAGACCTCTGTGATCTTGAAAGCAGGTTAAGAAACTCAGATGACACATGGGCAGGATAAAACCAATGGATATTTTGTTGAAGGCAATGAAAAAATGGTAATCAGTAGATTTTATTTGGTACTACAATCACCCAGTAAACCTTCAAATTCATACTATGTCAAACAACAATTTTTCAACAGCTTCCTTAATTTGGCCACATAATTCAGAAACCTGATGCTTAAGGGCTATTCCTGCATACATCTATCTTTTCCGAGGATTTCAGATTTTGATTAGGGATACCTTCCTGGAATTAAATTGATCATTTGCTTTGCAGTTTCAGGAAAAATTTATATTGGAGTCCAGAGGTTAAATAGATATTTTTTGCTAAACATGTGCTACCAACAGTGCTAATGAACTCAGCTATGACATATACCTCTCCCGGTGTTCATCATTCAGGTTTCCTGAAGACAGACTGCTTGTGATTGTGGAAGAGGGAGTGGCAGATGCACCACTTGGCTGAACAGGCTTGGATGTTCCCGTCTGTTGCTGATGTTGCTGTGCTGCAGATATGTTCAGCTGTTCCAGATTTGCAGCCTGATTAAATGAAAATAATGATTTCATTCGAGAAATTAATACAATATTGGTTGAAAGAGAAAAGATTGAAATGTTATTAGTTAATCAATGCATCTATTAATTTCCCCTAAACAGATATCCCAGAGAGTTCTTGACAATCGCTATTGATTGATCTTTATTCTTTAAAAAGTTGGATCTTTTCCCTTCATTTTTCTTCAGTCCTCTGTTTTTACTCTTAACTATAAGAAATTTGCAGTTTCTTTTAAGCAAAATCTAAGATGGTTTGTCAGCCATTTTTGTTTTTCTTATCAGATCAAATATCAAATAGGCACAACTGGGGACAACCTGAAACCTACATATGAAATCTGAGAATGATCCGACAAGGACCTATTAAGGAATAGGGATAACAGCAATAGTTTTTGGATTGTCAGACGTAGGGCATTTAAATAGTACACCATCAGAAGATTGGCTAAAAAAGGAAAGACAAGATATGTTGGATATGTCTCTGACAGGAAGCTATTCAGGAAAACTAAGCAGAAGTGAAGGCTTGGATATTCAATTGAAAGCATTTTTGCAGTTGTTCAAATCTCAAGTTGTTAAAAAACAAACTTTGTAAAGAATTTTGAAGTCCTGTAACTCTGGCAAATATTAACCAATTTTAAGACCTATATCACACCTGTCTCAGACCTATATATAAAACAATATACAGAATTTGGTCCAAATCTCCAGACAACAAAAGTATCAGTGAAACTGGTGAATGCTCCCAAAAACAACTTTATGGAAACAAAATTCTAACAAAGGGAAATAATTCTGTAATTAAGGAGTTCAGGGCCCTTAATTTGGTAAACTGCCCACTTTCTTTGTATGACCAATGTATGGACAAAGTTTTAATTATCCTAGTATAAATGTAAATGTAAAAGCTATGCCCCAAACACAAAATTTTAATAAAGTAACTCTGGAATAGAGGGATCCCAGGCCCTGAATTTGATACACTGCACATAATCTTAGTACAGGGGTCGAAATAACTGCAAGCCCGTCTGCCCGGGGCCATCTATTGTAATGAAGGGCCAACAAGTTATGCAAAGCGCCGGTACGACGGGCTTGTTACTTTTTAAAGCTCAAAATTTGTCCTCTATTCTGCTAGTAATACCCAAATGAGTCAAATCGATAAATCTGAACGACAGTGACGTCGTGTTCGATGAAGGCATATTGCCGACTCTCGTTTCTAACGACATTTTTCATCGGCTTAGCTGGTACTGACAGTCTTAATCACTGCTACGTTTTGTTCCGTGTATAGAGTATATCAGAACTTACAAGTACTATAAAGACATGGAGCACAACAATGGCAATCTACTGATAGCATGATGGAACGTTTCCTCAGTGGGTTCAAGCCCACGCCCGCTAAGAAGCCTAAAACCTCAGAAGAAAAGTTAACACAACAACGAAAATACGAAAGAGAAAATCGTACTCGGACTTATCTTCCGAAATGGGGAAACGAATTTCAGTGGCTAAATTACGAAGAAAATCCAGGGCCACTGCAATGACAGAAGGGCCAGTAAATCTTCTGAAGTTCGGGCCACCTTTAGTAATTTTCTGATTTCTACCCCTGTTAGTATGACCAATGTATACAGCAAGTTTCATGAACTTTGTTTAACTGTGAGTGAAGTTATATTCTGGATACGAAATGACAGATAATTTGGCTACTACATAAAAAGATATTTGATGAAAACAAAGAAATTGTTTACATCAGGGATTTCAAATGCCCGCAGCTTTGGCTTTGACCAATATCAAACTCATTGAGATCTCAATGATATAAAGCAATATATAAAATTTTGTTGAAATCTGATGTAAAAATCTCAAGTTATCCAATAGAAGCCTTAAACTGATAAGAGGGTCTAACAGTCAGGGTCAAGGTCATCAATTGTGGTATCAATTAATGCTATATATTTGTTTATTTAGCCGGCTAATATTTTGCAGTTGTTCCAGCTTGAGCTAGTTCATGGGGATTAAGTTTTGTGCATGTGTTTATGTTGGTATACATGGATACAGACATCTATTAGAAATATCCTTATATTTTTAATTCTCTTTTGAATGCTTGCTGGGTATTTAGATTTCCTGACATATTAATGACCATAAATACAGCAAAATTAATTCCTCTGCATATATTACCAACTATCCAGCAGGTCTTGTCCTCAGAAATATACATGCCAAATAAGAAAGTCTTTTCTTGAGTTGCCATTGAAAAGATGCAAGTCCAACTTGTCTTCAAACCTACATACAGACAAACCGAAAACTATATATGCTCTCCAACACCCCCCTCCCCCCATCTTTGATCTCTGGACCATGAAGAGAAATCTGTGATCATTTAAGACCAAGATGAAAATAACACACAGAAACAACACAAAAATAGAGTAACAAAACATCAGACAACAAAGCAAAATGAGAAAATATCACACAAAACAAAAATAAAACATGATTACAAGGCAACTAAAATAAAAGGGTTGTAGGTTAGTATACTACTTAATTAACAGTTAGTGCCATCACACCTTCAATTGAATTCGACTTGAAGACCCTGCAGCATTATTTTGTTGTGCTCCTAAGGGTTTCATGGGAGACATTGCTTCTACAGCACCCGGGGACAACGTTGAATGACCAGGAACCTGTAGATGTTTGAATGAGGAATAGGATCAGACCCTTCTGACAAAGGGACAACTACATGGAATGAAATACAATTGCCAGTGACTTGGTCTTAACATAATACTACTAGGTGAATTAAGGTGCAGCCACTGAAATTAAAAACAAAAAGTCGAAAATCAAATTTTACTAGGCTCATATATTAGAAGTTAATAAGTGTTTACATGCAAAACTTTTTAAAAATAGTTATATAAGTATGACTGTAGCCTGTTATCAAGTATATGTTTGCAAGTTCACATAATCACTAAACACTTTTATGAAGAATATGAACCTACATTTAGATTCCCAATCAACAAACAATAAAATCAAATTGCTTGTTTAAGGTAACATTATGTGTGTGTATTTTTTTCTTCAGCAGTGTGAGCAGACTAAAGAGTGGTTTCATTTTTTCTGAATTGATCTTTCTTTGATTCTCACTCTTTTTTTCTCTTATATGCTACCAGAGATTACCTTTTTCAACATGACATTACGGTTTGGGCTACATCATTATCATGTTCATATTCTTAATAAAAATCAATCTGATGCAAATGCTCTTGAAATTCTACTAATATTGTATTACACCATGAAAGGTGAAGATATATTTGTTTCATTCCCAACTTTATCATTTTGGAAAATTTAGTTCAAATACTGGGAAAAAGGATTTGTTTTAAACTTAAATGAATTATGGTATTCTTTCCAAAGTAACAACAAAAAGATGGCATTGCAGATACAAATTGCCATACTCTAGAAACTAATCAACAATATTACATCAAGGTAACACAAAGCGTGACATTATCCCCCACATTCTGCTGTTTAGAAGATATATATATATATATGTTAATTTGATACACTGCACAAAATAACAAATGTTAATGCCATTCAACTACTGTTATCTATATTTTGATGAAGATAATTACAACATTCTGATGACGTTTTTGAAGACATGTTTGGCATCATTTGCGAATTAAATGACTGCATTATAAACAATTAATTATGGGATACACATGAGGATTACTCATGAAATTTAACAAATTTTACAACATTAACATGGACTTTGGTATAAGGATGTAATACAATCATATTAACGATACATCTTTTGATTTGCTTATTCCTTTTGAGTATTTTAGTGTCTGGAGATGCTTCACGATTACAAATGCTATTTGTACACATACAAAGGTGTGCCAGACTGAACTGTTTAATCTCACTAGAAAAAACTTGAATAATTTTTTCATGTATGAAACTAAACCATCATATGTTTCACATATTTTAATTATATTACATTAAGTACATATCTTTTCATGTCTCTAACTATATATGGTTTTTAAAGAATAGTTCCAAGACGCTGCCTCTGAGTGTGATATAACACATGTATGCCGGAGATCAAGGAAAATTGAATTTTCTTTTATCTCCAATAATTTTTCAAATATCAACATGAAACCTGGTACGAAGGTGTATTATAATCATATGTAAAATGTTGCTAATCATATTAACTTTAAACCAGAGGATAACTGGTAATGTGTGGAGGGTTACAAAAATTACTTGTACATGTACACTATATCCCATTGTAAACTTGTTGCCTGGGGATAATTACTGGAAATTATTCAGTGTTAGAATTTCAAGAGCATGCCAGTAGTAGGATTAAATAGTGTTCATCTGACTTTCACTTGAATCAAGCAATACCTGTATATTCTGGACATCTTGAATAGATTGTTCTCCTTCTGTCTTTTCTTGTAAAGGTTTGACAGCCTGTAATATAAAAATGAAATTAATTAAACAGAGCTATGTTTAAAACTCTCAACATCATGTTGCTCATTCCAGATAGAAGATCTTTCATACCAAAGCTTGTGTTTACAATGTATATTTGACTCTCGGCCAAATGTTTGGCAATAGCTGGTCAGAAAAAATAACAATCAGAGCACAATAAATGGAATAAGATTTTCAAGTGATATCAATCCAAATTTGCTCTCTTCCCCCTACTTGGCACCACCCATCTTGCCCTCATTTATACAAAATTTACCCTTTTCACCAAAGCAGCTTCTGACAATTACGGTTAGAATCCAGACATTTCTACAGACAAATAATCTGATAGAATTTGCTCCATATCCCATATTCTTCACCCTCTTCAATACAATTTTGGGAAAAAAATGCAATCATCCTATGGGAGGAACAGGATTGTGAAGAATTTGGTCTCTTCACTTTTGATTGAATTTGATCAAAATCCACTTAGTCATTCATGACTAGTAGTAATTTGTTAAAATAGTTAACATACAGACTAACGACAGCCACTGCAATATGCCATAAGCTCACTTGGCCCTTCAGACTGAAAACACTTGAGTCTGCACCATCTCAGGATTATTTCAGGCAAAATTCATCATATACCACTGGTGAAAGTTGAGATGAAGTTTACAACTGGTGCTCATCAAGAAAACCTTCATTTCCCAATCATATAAAATTGGTTCTCATAGCTGAAAAGGGAACTTTCCACAAACCAAAAAATAACGAGAAACCAAAGACATTGTTTGGTTCATTAATTCTTTCCATTCTCAATTAAAATTTTGGGGTTGCTACCAGAAGTGACATTCAGGTTGGTCCTTCGTGCACATGAGCACATAGCTGAAGTCAAACAAATGAATTTAAAACTTGGGGTACATCACACCTAACTACTTATCACAAAGTCTCGAGTTACAACACGCTCCAGACTTACATATACATTAAGAGTATCCTTGCAAACATGAGAAATATCCAGTATTACCTGCTGTGATACTTGAGAATGGTGAGCTGAAGGTTTCGTCTCGCCCTCAGGACTTGCTGTAGCTGTTTAAAAAAAAAAAGTAATTATCATGAATAATTAAAACCAATGAAATTTGTTTTAAAATTGAGATTTTTCTCTAAAATCTTAATATCAACTTTACTTTTTTCATGAAAGTGATGCAGATATAATTTTTTTCATTTGATGTTTTAATCTTTTTGAAAATACACCCCTCAAATCAGATACTGTTGAAATTATTTTTAAAAGACTGAATAAAATTAACAACATTCCAAAGGCAAAATGGGATGAGATTAATAGATCTGCAAGAAAACAACATGTGCATCAAGGATGTTATGGAGTGAAATAAATTACTGTAATGTACAAAAAATTAAGCTCCCTTCCCACTTTTGCGTTTCTTCCAGAACATGTGGTTGCTCACAATAAAGCACACATCCCTTGATTATTTTGTGTTCAGAGGATTAGAAAAGGTTTGTTGATTCCTTACCATCTCATACACAAGAAACTTCACTACTAATACGCTTCACACTGTACAATGAAACATCACACTTTAATCTGGATGTGTTATAGGAACTTCTTTTCTATTGACAACCTCTAGCAAATGATGCAAAACTTAAAACATTATTTCTGTTTTACTGCAGTCATCATCAAATATTGATATATTCCTTTTATAAGTCATTAGTAATGATGTATATATAGTCAAAGTAAGGTAGGACAATTATCCAAGATGATCAATATCTTTTTTTCCACTTATTCTATAGTAAAATACAGTACAATATTCATTTTGTCAGAGGGTGAGATGATAATTAAAGTTGAAAATGGAACCTCTGCTTACCTAAAGCCTCTTCACTTGAAGTGTAGGTTTGCTGAGTGAGTGACTGGTGCTGAGACAAGGACTGAGAGACAGTTGACTGAGACTGGACAACCTGGCTTTGGGACACAGTGGCTTGCTGTGAATGTGGCTGTTGCTGTAGTTGTGTTTGTGATGGCGCCTGGCTATCTACTGACATTGACACATCTGTAGTGCTTGTACTATGGGAAATCTGCTGTTGGGAGGAATGAAGTTGCAACTGTGACCCTCCATGTTGCTCACTTTTGCTATGAGCCTCTGCAGCTTTGCGGCCTATGTCTCTCCTTACCATACTTATCCTATCGCGAATCTGCTTGCTTACAATCTTAACATCTTCTTCCTGAAGAAATCCTGACTTGACCTGCAAAATACAACAACCAAATAAGACTCCTGGTCTTTTCATGATTTACATCGTTCCTTAACAATTGGCCCATTCAATTGGAAACATAATTAGGGAAGTTTTTCTTGTCCCAAAATAATTATTTTCCTTTCTATTTAAAAATTTCCACAATTTTTTAACATTTCCATTCACATTTGAATATTTCTCACAGATTTGGGGATACTATTAAATTATTATAAAAGACAGTGGGGAGCTTAAAACCATACCATGTGCCTCTTTGTGTGGAGGCCACACCCCAAGGCTACCAAAGCAAGAAACCAAAATGGGGTTCAAACAATGGGAAAGAAGGGGTCAGACAGGCGTTAATTCCAGAAACACAGATATCCTGGTGATGGACTAATTAGCTATGAAAGATATCGAACAATTCCACAGTTGACTGCTTGTATTAAATTACAGAAAGGTCACAAAGAGTAGGCGAATGGTTCATTATAAATTATTGAATATGTTGAATCATGTGAATTCCTAACATTTCGATTTGTTTGTAATCAAAATTAAATGCATTTTAATGCATATCCCAAATCTTTCACATGGAGTTAGAATTAACATATACCATCTCTTGAGCAACTTCTTCTGGGACATCATTTTCAATGTCAAAGTCAAACTGAATGGCCTCATTTTCTTTGTGCCGGTCTTTCCGCTTCTTTGGGTCAACAACACGAAGTCTCAACTGAACAGATGAAGAGTCAATTTCTTCTTCCTCTCTAGTCACCACTTCAACTTTGAGTCCATTGTCTTCTAGAAAGAAGTTGTGCTGCAGTAAATCCTTCACTGTGTACCTGGAACATTTTACATCATAATCTAACTTCAAATGATATATTACACAAAATCAAACAAGAAGCCCATTGGCCTCAATGGTCATCTGACATCCCTTAGAGTAAGCTATCTTGTCGAAAATAACATTTGTCAGAAAACAATAGATTTGAGGGTTGCCACGAAAGGAAGCAAAATCCAAACAGAACTGACTGGAGAATGTGTTGTTGTATCTGATGATGTTGGGCTAAAAATGTATAATGGATCTGAATTTCCTCTAGGGTCTTATGTAAATTTTGCAATGTTCTCCTCAGGATTTTTATGATATGCTATGGCACCTATGGCATGGAATGACGCCACTAGACTGCTAATGACTTTGTAAGTAAGTGACCTTTACCCAACAACCCTGAAACTGAAACTCCTGCATGAAATTCTGATTGCTCTATAAATCCAACTTGTCCATGATATTTGATACTATTCCCTTAAGAATCAAAAGCCACTGACAAACTCTATCACTGGGATGGACAGACGGAGAGGAAAACTCCCTGGTTTCACCAGTAGGTCACTAAAAAGCAATCCCCAGAATGTCAGGTTTCTTCATAGAATTGTGCTATATATCTTCTTCATCTTGATCACCTAGCAATCCACACACCTCCAATTATTCAAACACTCCTTTCCTTAAGTTTTTACAAACATATTGTTCCCATGAGGAGTTCTTTTACCCATCTCTGAAAGGTACTTGTAACTGCACTTAAGCTTGAAGCATTGTAGCGCTTCATAGACCAAGATTTAGGTACCAACTATCAAACAGGACATACTTTCAGATTTGTACAACATCTTCCTTGGATGAAAAATGGCATAATCATAATGCAAGGTTGAAATTAAATGTATTTCAATCAAATTGTATAGTTTCTGATGATATTGGTTTCAACATATTGTTAAAAGAATAATAAGTGAGCACCAAATAACATTTCAACCCACCACCCTCGGCTCCTAATTTGTTGCTAGAAATGATCAAAATCAAATGTGAAATAAGGAGTGCTGTAAAAATACAGAACAGAAGGTTATAGTCATTGCGGGTTGGTATATATAATCTCATTTAGTCTATCCCAATTTTTTTAAGCAATATGTAGTGATTTAAATTGATCTCCATGAGGATATTGTGAAATGTTTGGAAATAATTACCTGTCTTCTATTTTGGATCTGATACATGCGTCTATGATTTCCTTTATTTCAGCCCCATCCACTTTTGAAAATGCCTCTGGTCTCACTCCCTAAAAGGTAAAAAAGGGCCAAACAAAATATAAATCCATGTTAACTCAAAGACACTAAATCATTAATAATCATCTCTATTTGTGTATTACTATAGATTTTTTTTCCCCAGTATTGGATAAATCATATACACATTTTACTTTTTTCAGATAAAAACTTGCTTCCTGGTCTACTATAGGCATTCCCAGATAAAAAAATATATAAGGCAGGAACAAAGTAAGTGATAATACAAGGATGGTATTGTTTGCATATGTAAACGTCTGCATGTATATCAAGCTGCAACAAAGAACACCAACTGGTAATGAAGTTCCTGAAGTAGGTCTCTGTACTTACACTTGTCACTCGTCTGTAGATCTGAGCAGCATTAGAACATTCCTTGTAAGGGTACTCGGACGTTGCCATTTCTAACATGCACATTCCAAACGCATACACATCCACAGATTCGTCATAGTGCTCTTCATACATTTCAGGAGCCATAAATTCTGGCGTACCTTAAATTATATAAAGATGGTGCTTTGTACCGTTCGCAGCAGTCTACAATGGGAAAAGATGGGTAAAGGGAAACCCAGATTAGTATTTTTCATCTGGTTGCATATGCCTGCATCTGCAATAAGAAACAAACTTGGAAAAAACTGAACAGTGTCAGAGGTAAAAGGTCAAGCCTAGTACCCAATTACCTGCATTCTTACCTCCTTCCTCAGATTAAGGGAGATGACAGTTCTATAAGAAAATGGAAAAAGGCAAAGCATAACTGTGCAAGAGTGAACAATTCACAACAGCAGCTCTTTCGTTCATTACTCAAGAGGGATTACTGATTTCTTAGGAACGTTCTTCAATTTTTTTACTTCTAAGGATGTTAAGTATGCCTACTGCATTAACTACAATGCAAGACAATATTTACAGAATTTTCCATTCAGATGTAATGCTTATAATAAAAACCATTTCCAAACAAAGCATTAAGAACATATCTTGACAGAATGTTTCTATCAAAATAATAAAAATTGAAGCCCATTGATCACATAATTGAATACTTACACACGCTCACGCTATTTCTGTGTTCTGTCCTTTTGGCTAAAATAAACTGTAGTAAGTAGGACGGAAGGAAAACAAAAAAAATAATCTGGTGTAACCACAGATTACAACATGAGTATGAAATCAACATTTCCCAATTAGGTACATTTCTTAATTAAGTAGTAAAACCAAATTTGGCTTTAGTATTCTTAAACATACCTATTACACTTTTAGCAAAAGATTTGTTCTTCAGTGTTGCCAACCCTAGGTCACCAATCTTGACCGACCCTGTTGTACCAGTGATGAAGATATTATCACACTTGAGATCTCGATGGATCACTGGGGGTGTTCTCATATGTAGGTAGTAGAGGCCTTTCAATATCTGCTTACACCAATTCTTCAGTACTTTGGGGTAAATCTTTTTCAGTCTCTTGATATACCTGAAATCATCATGTAAAGAAGTTGAATAGATTAATATAATACTCAAAGTTCATCAACATAAAACATAGACACCAAGTTTGCCAAGGATTTTGGTGGGGTGAAGAAGTGGAGAAGGTAAACAAATTTTGAAAAATTAAAAGATATTGTTACTAATGAATAATAACTGCAAACTCATTACAAAAGAATCAATTCTTCTGACCCTTATGTCGTACAGTTTGGTCAATGACATTAGTTGCCGATAAACTTTGATCTTTGTGACCATATTTCATTTGCTAAATAATCAGTATTAAAATCATTAGTGTTTTACTGTCTGTTCCATCTTAAACAATTATCTCCAATAAGGCTCCTGGCTATTCATTTCAAAAGAGACCTAAGGGCCTGACAGTCATAATGCCAGAGTTCTATAAATGTTTTTTGCTGTTGTAACATGTGTTATAGAAATCATTGTTAACAAGTTAATCAAACTACACTGTATATGTACATGTGTATGTATATATATATATGTATATGTTAATTATTTTAACCAAGGTTGAATTATTTGCATCAGAAATAAAATAAATTTTATTCAAATCAGTAAATTCACTTCAGAGGGTGATGCGAGAATCTCAAGTCATGAAATTACTATTTTAGCAGAGCATTTTATTATCATCCCATCCAAGGAGAATATTTGACTAGAGCTACTATATCTGGGTCTTGAGAAGATTTTTTTAGCCCATTTTACATGTTTGAGTCCCATCAATCAAGACTCTGAAGTAAGCCTGGGTCAATATGTGTATGTAACATCTAATTAACTGTAAATACAAATCCCCCGCAGGTCCATCTTGACTTAAAAGCACAAAAATAGATAGTCAATTGTTTTAAGTTTGATCAAAATCTCTCAAGGAATGAAAGCCACTATATAGCTACTAGCACTAGCATGCTGATAAAGGATTTTTATATATTTTTAAATAGTACCAGTGACAGTAATCTTGATACCTACAATTTATTTTTATTAATTTTATTTCAAATATCAATCTGAAGTTCGAACAAAAATCCTTCCAGGAATGTAGTCACTAGAGTGCTGACAAAGATTTTCTGGAAATAGAAAAAATTGTCTTTACTTGGACCCTGTATATAATCATTATGTATTGAAACTTAAAAACTTGTCCATATTGTGGTGTCTAATATGGAAATGAAGCTACTAGCGTGCTAACAAGGCTTTTCTAGTGACCTTGACTTGGCCCTTAAACAGTAAAGTAACAACCCTCAAAAAACATTGAACTTGACCTATATATTACAATCCTTTAAATATGTGCTGTTGGATAAATATCTTTAATGAAGCCACTGGAACATAGAATGGATTTACGAAAATAATAACGTGGTTGTGACCTTGACCCTAAAACTTGGAATGATAATAATAATAATAATAATGTTTGCTTGCCTTTGACAGTGTCTTCCCAAGAACCACAAATTGATTAGGGAATGGTTTTATGTGTTAGGTACACAAGATATTTAGTTCAAATGGTTTTGACTATTGATTTGTGATTTCATTTTTTACCTTAGATGTGACTGATAGAATTCCTCCCTATACAAAAAAAAATTTTTTTTTTTTTTGCTCTCCTACCCACAATTCCTCATAATTGCAAGTCTTAATTAAGTCTTTGGGAAATAGCTATACAAGTATACCAGTTTTGTAATAAAGACTAATTTCCGGGCCAAATGCATCAAAACAAGTGAAAACTCCTCAACATTTAGAAGATCAAACTTAAAACAATGATCTCTTGGCTATATATTGAGAATTTACCATATCTAATGACAAAATGGCGACACACCAGTTATCTTATCAACTTTGACTTTAAGGGCATTATTTCAAAAGAACTTTTACTAAGTTATCACAGGGCCTGGCAAATGCACTCATCCACTTGTAATTCTATTTACTTATAAATAAAACTGGTTACCTATCGATCAGCTAATATGCATTCCTTGAGTGCCTGTGTTTCACAAAATTTGAAAATACAACTCAACAGGTAAACAAATTTGTGCCTCCTACAATGAAAGCTGAATATGATGAAATGAAACAAGTGTTTTATTGACTGCGATTGTGATATATCCTTCTGTGATAGTGTCCAAATGCAAGTGTTCCCGAGTTCTGTCTGAAGTAAAAGTAGAATGTCCAAGTTTATTTTAATGAAAATGGCCCTGTGAATGTTACATTTTTTTTTACCTAGCAGCTGTCAATAGAAAAAACTAAAAGGGCCAGGGGCCTAAATGATCACTTGAGTGAACTCACAAACAGAATCAACTGGAAAGAATGTATTATCAAGAAGAATAAATAAGAAATACTATTTGTACAAGGATTCAAAAGAGTTTTACTGGAATTGCAATTCATCATTATTGTATAACTTTCATGACATAATTGTGCTAACTTAGTCTCTCCCCCAGGGGAGAATGCAAGACCCTGGTGTCATGAAATTTTCAGTTTGACACTTTTATCCATTGAAGTATTTGATTATACTCTATTGAGATTCCAATAATTTATTCACAACTGAAATTAATTGAATTAAAGCATGCTACAAGATGTGTATTGTTTTGAAAAAATCTTCTGTAATATCATTTAGGGCTAATAAATTCCTAATTCTATGGATTACTTTTAACCAGGCCAGTAGTCGACAAAAGAGTGTTTTTTATAAAGTTTTTCCATGGCTCTGTTTCCAAAATAAGACTCCTAAAAAGATAGACAACAGAAGCCATGTCTGTGGATAGTGTATGAATTCAATATAACTTACGTCTTCAGAGTACCAGAAGTCATAAGCTCGGTCACAAGCACAATAACTTTCCTGTTTCTTGGATTTGGTTCTTCCCATGAGTCATAAAATCTGACAATATTTGGGTGTTGCAGTTCTTTCAACATTTCAGCTTCTTCTCGGAATCTTTGTCTCTCAGTTTTGTTCCATTTCTTATCCTGGAAAAAAAAAATTAAAGACTCAAACAAAGACTTGCTTGCGATTTTACAAATTTGTCAATGTAGAAAACTTGCATTCAATAGTAGTCTGCCCCTCATGTTGATTGCTTAAATTACAGGGTTTTCCATAATTTTGTTAGTAGTAGGCTGTGTAGTGAAAGTAGGAGGCTGGCCTGCTGTGTACGTGTAGTCGTGTATGGAACATTATTATGGAACTGGATCGGTGTAGGCGGCCAAATGATCAAAGTAGCCGGTCAAATTGGACGGCGACCGGCTCTTATGGAAAACCCTGAATTATCTATCAAAGATTTAGAGCAAGTAGAATGATGCCAATGTATTTCATGAACTTTTTGCCAGTTACTTTTCAGGCGAGTGTTCTGCAACGTCATGTAGTTTAAGCCAACAAGATTTGTTCCATCAAGTTGTGTGGGAGTGCAATATGATGCCTATGATGGTATGGTGAATAGATAGGCGTAAAATGAAAAAAAGTGCAATTTCAATGACATGTGATCACACCTAGTCGTTATGATAATGAAATGTAATAAAGCAGTTATGATACTTGTTACTTATACTTAATCAGATAGCTAATACCAACACTCCATTCTGGTGTCTGTCAATATTTGGTTATCTTTGCTCCAACCAAAAAGCACCATAATTGTGTATTATCACTCTTCTACAAATCCTAAAGATAATCATTAGAATAGAAATTCTAAAACCATGACCAGTAGAAGATCTACTGGTTTTGTTACAAGAACTTCTATTCTATTGACAATACCAACCTGCAGAAATGTTCCAAAATACTAAAGATAATCAATGCCTGTTGTAAAATCAGGGTCATATTCCTTTTTGGCCCCATTGTTCTTAAATTGATGCAATAAACCCAACTGAAAATACTTGCTCCCTAGTCGAAAAGTAGCTCACAGTGATCCAATTTGAAACTGCTTAATTGTGTCAAAGATGTTCTCTATTTCATATACACATAATAACAATGAATTTGTCATACCTACTTTTTTTCTTGACGTGTGAACAAAAACAAATAAGTGGATTATGAGGCAAGGTGCTTATCACAAGCTGCACGACAAGTTACGTAAATATACCTTTGCATGAAGTATTCATACATGAAAAATGAAATTTATCTGTGATAGCCCAAATTGACATCCATCCTATGAAAGTTCTTTACCTTCGTCTGACCAATGCTTAGTCCAAAGGGTTCTAGCTATCCTCAATATTATTGTCTCGGTCACAAAGCAATAGTCAGAACTCCATGCTATATAAACCCCCCAATACTAGCGACCCCTGCAAGGTTTGGCATTCAATTGAAAAATGAAACATTTTCCTACTAATTTGCATATGTCTCAAAAGAAATTCAATGTTGTAAGCCAAATATTTCTTATCATTTTCCTAGACAGCTGTATTTTCCAACATATATAAATAATACAGTGGCTGCCACTATGCAGAATCTCTCTCGACTCGTGATTGTAAATCTACCATTCCCACAGACCTCAGGAGAATTTACTTTTTGGTGGGTTTACAACCACAAGTCTTCAGAGATTCTACAGTGTTGTGGTCACTGTAATGGAGGAAAATGAATGGAAATACTTGGCTTACTACAATTAACCGCTTTGACATGTATGCATGTTAGCATATAATGTTTGACCTTTCCATCATTGTGTAGTTAATAACTATTACCTTGATGTAAACTTTATAAAACACTGTCTGAATGTCGACCCTTGCACCGGTTGTTAGTATTTGGGATTTTAACATAGGGTGGAATTCTGACTATAGGTCTGCAACCAAGACCAAATAAAATTGTGGATATATAGTCAAAACCCTTCAGACTAACTGATGCCACAGAAGTCAATTTCAATGAAACTTTAGATTAGAAGCCCTCAGTTATTATGGATATTGTGTACCTGTAATTCACACCATGCAACTGCTACTCCCGTTTCGGTGTCTAATCCTTTATAAACAGTTTTAAAGGAGCCTCTTCCAATTTCAACATCAAATTTCATAAAACGTCCATCTGGTGAAGTTGCAACTGCTTTTTCAGCTTTTTCATCAACTTCATCTTCCTTTTTGACAACTTCGCCATCTACTTTCTTCTCTATCTTTTCAGATATTCCAGCATCCAATAGAGAATCTCTTGGTATCTCACCAGATTCCAACTCTTTAACAGATGCACTACTAAGTACTCCAAGACTAATAGCACTGTCTGCAGTACTTTGAGAAGAGATATCCTCAGAATATATAGCCGGTTTGTCTGTGTCATTAATATCCAAATCAGTTACAGACCCTTCAGTGATAGGTTTTGGACTACTACTTTTCACAGTACATACTTCAAATGATCTCCTCTTTGCTGGTTGCTTCAATTTCCGACCAGAAAAAGAAGTTATTTTTCTCTCCTTTTTCACCACATCATCATTTTCTTCCACTTTCTTAATTTGAAATGTTTTTGTTACAGAATCATCCGAGTTGTTGCTCGAGTCATGGGATCGATCACTAATCCTGGACTTATTATCCATATTTGTTGAACTTTTCCCTGCAAGTTCTACATCAGATGAATCAGATTTTATACTTGATGACCTATCTCTTTTCATCATGATACTGCTGTCTTTTGTCTGGAATCGTCCAGGAAAACATGAAGATTTCCCACTTTTCTCATATGACGACTCTACTTTTCCTGTAATATCCTCTGAAATACACTTTCTGCGATCGCGAATTTTATTCCGATTATTTGTTCTTAAGACAGGACTTTGATCAGCAGAATAAGATTGAGAATCCCCTTTATCAGACTTGTGAGTAATTTTCTGGCCCATTCCTAGTCCTGCATGCAATCGTCTCTGTCGACCTATGGAATATGATGGTTTGACAGTCCCCGGAACTGTCGTATCGTCTGCATTTTCTATCTGTTTATGAGATAAATCCCCATTAATAGCAATAGAAGAATGGTTTTTACTCATCTTCACTCAATTAACATTCAAAAGGAAATAAAATTGCACACAACAAACCAATAAATAAAAGGGATAGAATTATCCAAGTCAAAAATTATTAGTAGCACTATTCAATACCAACGCCATGTTTTATGGTCATCGATTATAATGTCGAGAATACAAATATGACTCATGACTGGCAAACCAACTCAAAATCCGAAAACCTCTGTAGAATCGGTAATATGTCTCAAACGGCTTTCTTGCAAACGGAAAACATAGTCCAAAAGGTGTTTACATGTGAATGATTTTACTGAATAAGTATTCCACTTGTAACATTTGCTACGTGTTTTGTATGATAAAAGGGTCGTATCACAAAATGTGTTCACAGTATGACCTATTTCTGGGTAGACCCGAATGAAAATCAGATCCGTCAACAGAAAGGATGTAAAGAGAAAGTGCATATGGCGGATCTCCTTAAGCAGTGTCCACTGAATAACGCCAACACTACAGCACCTTGTGACTGATCCCACATCCGTCATATCTGACATAATTTTGTCAATCCTTTCAATATGCTCGGTAAACATGGTGAAGACACACAAGAAGCCGAGATTGAGCAAGACATATCCTTTCAACTGTCCTCAACACAAATATATTTTGTCCTTCAGTGGGTAATAAAACCCTGACTGGAAAAGTCTGCGAACAGACTACCCTTCGTAACGGTCACATATCCATATTGAACACAGGAACATTCTTACCAACACAAATGACAGACAAATCCATAGGGCCACCCTTGTAATGGCGATTCACTCGAAAATAGTCCTCGACGAACCTGTGTATTGGCGTATGAATATCAGCAGAGAAGTAAGTAAATATTTCAACATATATCATCTTTAATGCCATTTTAAGTTATTGAAAAATGCATATTCTATACACAATGAGTAGTTTTGTTATGGTAATAGATGCCTACAACTAAATGAAAACAGCAGTTCTAAAGAACTATTCTATGTAAAATGATGCATTTGTAATTCGCCGGATATCAGCGAAGGCAAGGTCGTCTGCAAGATTTCGGTCAAATGAGGCACACGATGGGGTTAGATATAAGAAGATACGTCTACAACTGAGACCGTTGGTTAACATGTCTGTTTTATTCATTGTAAGGCATACACAATACATTCGATATTAAAATCAGATTTTGAGTAAATCAGGAATATGTGCATTTCTTCAAGGACTGAGCATTTGAAAAGCAAATCAACAGACTAAAGTGTTTAACAGCTTTGCTAGCGTGTACAAAAGTTTACAGACACCTTCCTCTCAAAAAAGCATATCGTAACATTACAATTAATGCGTTTATTTATTTTGACATGTACACGATTGTTAATTTAATCATCAAATCAATCAATTAGACCAAATAAATAATCATAACTTATTAACAATATGCACATCCTTGAATGTGTCGAACTTTCCCTGCTGATGATGCAGACTGAAGGTTTTGATGTCGGTTTTCATTGCAATGATGGCCATGTAATATTTTGATAAATTTCTACGTTTCATTTTGATAAATTTCTTCCTACCACAGAGAGTGTATAACATGTAACATTTTGATAAATTTCTTCCTACCACAGAGAGTGTATAACATGTAACATTTTGATAAATTTCTTCCTACCACAGAGAGTGTATAACATGTAACATTTTGATAAATTTCTTCCTACCACAGAGAGTGTATAACATGTAACATTTTGATAAATTTCTTCCTACCACAGAGAGTGTATAACATGTAACATTTTGACAAATTTCTTCCTACCACAGAGAGTGTATAACATGTAACATTTTGATAAATTTCTTCCTACACACGGAAGGTGTTTAACATGTAACATTTTACAAATCCCTTCCTGGCACGGAAGGTTTATAACATGTGACATTTTGATATTGTTTTACCTACCACGGGATGTAAATATATGTTACATTCTAGTAAGTATATATCTTCCACGGGACGTAAACGAATGTAACCTTTTCATAAATTTCGACTTACCACGGGACGTTTTAAACACGTGTCTGTTTAAGGATGTATTCCTCCGAGAAGTGAAAACATCTTGATAACGATTTTTTTGAAAGATTTGATTTTAGAAAGTAGATTAAAAGCAAAAAACCAATATGTTGCTCTCCTACTTTTTCAACTACAATCATCAGCATATACAGAAAATCATTCACTTTCAAATATCGTACTTATGTTTTTGCCTGAATAGCACACATCCCGATATTTTCGTTGCAACCTTTTCAAAAATATTTTTTTGTCTCTCAGTATAAGATAGGGGTATGATTCTTGGATAGTAATAAATAATCATGCGAAAATTTTCGTTAGCTTTAACAAGCTTTAAACTGAATGGCAACCAAAATCCTTTATTTGACTGTCTTTTAGTTTTAAACTTTTTAAATACATAGATAGAGACCTTTTCGATGGATTCTTTCATAATCAAACAAGAGGGGGTAACCTTTTATTCGCAAAGAAAAACAGTTTTTCCAAGATCAAGAATCAAGCTGAAATATTTGTTTTCGGGCTCTGAAAATCCGAGAAAGTGATAAACCAAGTCAGAATTCAATTATTTGAAATCTTTGGTTTGTGGTGATAATTTATGCGAAATACATTTGGCATCTACCCATGAGAAGGGTTATACTCAAGAGAAGTACCTAAACATCCAGGAAATGTTGAAACGCTAATAAGCGAATCACGTCGTCAAGGTCGCCGTCAAAAAATTTGTCCACGAGCGAAATTTCTTTAAAACGTCATAGAATCGCCATTTAAATTTTTTATAAGTAGAACTCAAGATAACAAACTGAATAAGACTACCAAAGGAAAAGATGTTATCCGAAAATAGATTTTATATTGAATAAGTCTTACTTCCGGTCAAAATATCAGAGGAATACATCCTTAATAAATTTCGATGTAAAACGGTACGTATTTAAAGGACAAAGGACACTGTTTTGAACTTTTCCCAAACACATCATTAAAAGCTCCATTGTGTTGTTTAAAAAGCAAAGCTGGCGAATGCTTGTGGTATTTCCGGAACATCCCGTCAGGTCTTCAAACTTCAAAATCAGAGCCGGTTGGTTAGTTTGTTGACTGGTTACATGTTTTCCGTTTCCTGTCAGACTCTTCCTACTTCTAGGCGCTATCTCGCCGACGAACGTCATTCCATCACAATGAGACTGCATAAAAACGTGTTCATCATTCTGACGTTTTATACATACGTGATATTTGGGTGATCGTGCATTAGAAGCTACGGCAAGATAAGTTATGTTGAAATTGAAAATGTAATTAGGCTAGATAGATATTGGCAAAAACCAAGAAGTACTGTATGACAATTACAAAGCAACAATCGGAAGTGGTGACCCATCAACTAGATGGGATGAACCTGAGGAGTCTGATATAGAGGCCTTATAGGCCTGCTCCGGAAAGATATACTTAAGTATCCTTAAGTAAGTAAGCAAGTAAGTAATTGATAGGAATGGACTAACTAGGATAGATTTAGTTTTGAAAGAGCGAGAATCACTAAACTGAAGGGTTAGTTGGGTTAACTTATACTAGAAGACGTATATTTTGAAGGAATAATGTGTTACTCCTAACTGGTTATTTATTGAGAGGAAATCATAAGAAATTTATTCCAACAGAAATTGTATATACACCTAACCGTCGAAGAAGCGGTCGACCACGGGATACCGCCCCTCGCGAAGGCCATCTAATATTGCTGCAGCAACTTCGGAGTCGATTTTTCCTGCAGCCATAACAGCAAGGGCTGAAACGTCACCGAAATGTGCGAGGAAGTATAACAAAGGCCCGGTTTAAGGCGACACCATCGCACCAATCGCCTTGATTTGACTCGGAGACACTGATATTGGCTCTTACGGCGGTGGAACAATGTCTTGTTCACCGATGAGTTGAGATTTTGTTTGATGTGCGACGGGAGGCAGCGAGTATGGTGATGTCGGAAAGAATGCTTTGCAGACTGCTGTGTGGGCTAGTATGACAGATTTAGTGGGTGGGTGTAGTGTGATAATCTGCGGCGGCATATCCGATGGAAATCGAACCATATTAGTCATTGTCAATGATAATTTGAATACAATTGAGTATCGGGATGAAACTTACAACGTCAGTGAGCTGGGTCATTTTGTATCATGAAAATGCGACATCCCACACCAGTCACGTACCTTAGACATTCTTACAGCGGAACAATGTCCAATTTTTTATTACCTTCAAAATTCCTCGATCTAAACGCAATAGAGAACGTTCGGCCACCTCTTTGAAACGGACTGTCACACAGCATTGACACGAAGATTCCTCTGATTCTATCGAAGCAGCCTTCATGGGTCCGATTCCATCGCTACAGTGTGTGGTCCAAGCCAATGGTAGTCACAAAAGTTACCAACACAGTTCTTAGAAGTGACCATCACATGTCTTGTACATCACACAACATCACCGATCCATAGCGGATTTTGGTCGGCATTTAAACGTCCATAAGCAGACGTCCTATTTGACCCTCCCTCATGTACCATAGTTCAATGGAGCCCGACACTTTTTGTAGCTGCCGTCGATACAAATTTTGATAACCCTGCATTTTTGGTTAAGCTTATTATTAGCTGTTCTTAAAAGAAGAATCAAAATTATCCCTGAAATATCTTATGCATGTCAGATTTCCTATCAATGTTTTATTTTTTTTTCAGTTATGATTTTTCTGAGGTTGTTATTTACATATTTTCAACTTTTTAACAAAGGTTCGTCTATTGATTTTTTATCATTAAATATCCTTCTTCTTTAGAGCAATTTATCTCGCAGTCAATGTTGTCATGGATTAAAGCTGTTTTAGCAAAATTGCCTGCCTAAACATTAAGCGAAATGTCTACATGAGCTGGTATATATTTGAAGGTAATTTGGATGCCCTTCTTGTCTAATAAATGTACAGCATTTTAAATGAAGTGGATAATTGTAGACCCGTTGCTATTTCTGGTCTGTAGTGACTGTATAGAGGACATATTCTGTAAGAATGAAAGCGCCGCCTTGCGGCTTTTCGGTATCAATAATTGTAATGGTTAAACCTATTGCTATCAATTCACTAGTCTAACTGATAATGAAATGCTGTTATCTACTAAAATTATGCCTAGTCCTACTATGTGTGGTTAGAGCCATCTGTATAATATCTTCTTTGATAATGATATTTTTTAGCTGCTATTCCCTTCGTATTTTTTAATTGATATAATTGTGCCGATAATGGATTATCTAAGTATCTATATAGGCGTAAGGTTGGGGAAAATATCTTCAACTTTAGAATCTATTAGCTTTCTTTCTGTTATCAGTTGACTGACAATATCACTATATGTGTTTTTTTTGTGCTGTTTGAGTTAATTCCTGTATTTATTGTTCGTAGTTTGTTCTGCTATAACATTAGGTGGACATTTATTACGTTTTTCTCTACTAAATTTTAATGCTATTTTACGGTAAGCCTGTTTTTGTTGCAGCTTTCGCTATTCTAATTGCTTTGTGGTATCGTGTCATTGTAACACTATTCGTGCCAATTACCAATTACCGATGTCCATCTGATTTATCTGCCCTGCTATTACGTAATGAATTTACTGATGTACCTGGGGACGTTGTGCACAGGTAAAGGAAAATTGCAATTAAGGTGTCACCTGTCACTTGTCAGCTTGTTATTTCTGCATTTATTATATACATGTTAGAGTAAGTTAGGAACTGCCTTATTCTGAATACCACCGATCGAAGTCGAGTCGCCATTGAACATGTTTGTCCGTTGAAGTTTTTTTCTCTGTGTAATAAAAATCTTTATTTTAATTTTACGTTTTTTATTTATTGGTACAAAATAAGAAGAATGAGTCACGAGTACTGACGGAATCAACTCGTGTTTGACAGGTAATTTACAACGACAAAGCTTCAATCAGTTGCTACGTAACAATCAATCGCTACCTAACAATCCCATCCATCGCTACGTAACAATCAGTCGCTACGTAACAATCAATCGCTACCTAACGATCCCATCCATCGCTACGTAACAATCAGTCGCTACGTAACAATCAATCGCTACGTAACAATCCCATCCATCGCTACGTAACAATCAGTCACTAACGTAACAATCAATCGCTACCTAACGATCCCATCCATCGCTACGTAACAATCAGTCACTACGTAACAATCAATCGCTACGTAACAATCCCATCCATCGCTACGTAACAATCAGTCGCTACGTAACAATCAATCGCTACCTAACGATCCCATCCATCGCTACGTAACAATCAGTCGCTACGTAACAATCAATCGCTACGTAACAATCAATCGCTATTTACAATCAATCGTTACGTAACAATCGATCGCGTCATTTTATGACATTAGTACAAATAAATTCGATAAGAAAATTTGATGAAATAAACTTGTTTCATTTACAAATAAAATACCAAGTACATCCTCAATGTGAATCTAAGATATGATCAAATGATGATGAAGTAAAAGCTGCGCAACTTTTCTCGACTTAAAAATATTTCATTGTTTTGTTGACTTTTTTTTTTACCCCGGTACGATTTTTACGTATTATCCTGATCTCGCACGTAAACACAGACGGCACTTGATGCCTGCGTGGTTGGGACTTATACTCACCAGGGAATCCTTGTCAATTACTCGTATGATACATAAAAAGGACCAGTTTTGGCAGAATATATTATTTACATATTAATCACTTAGTAAATTAGGTGGCTATGTTTACCGTTCAAGTACGTAACGTGAATAATTGAAATAGGCATCGTCTAAAAGCGAAAGTAATTTCATCAAGAGGAATCACGTTTATATACAGATATATAACGTATATATTGAATGACCATACAACATGAAGGCAAGTAAAGCAGAAGGGAAAAAACAGAGAGAGAGAGGGGGGATGTCGGGAAAAACCGCAGTTATAGGGACATATTTAAAAGTTCTTACTCACGTTGTGGGAACATTCTCTTACCATTGTTGGGACATTAGCTTGTGCCCATAATTACTATCTCTTCAATTGCATTGAAATTGCACAAGATGCAAAGAAAAATGATTTTAATATTTCATTCTATCAAATACATTTTGGGATATTTCACAATGGGTTTTTATTATAATCAGGAGGGAGAGGAACACACAAAGAGAGTTTTTAAAAAGGAAAGGGATATTGAGGAGGGAAGCTAAGAACAGAAGGAAGGGAGTTCTATACTGTACTTAGTATTAGAAAAAAGTTGCTTGTGCACGGCGATCACGTTAGAGAATGGGAACTGATGAAACGGAAATTACATCTATATAAATTAAGCTGTGTATTTTATCCTGGCATTCTGTAAATCATATATATCACTATTTCATTAATCTATATAGTAAATTGTTTGTATTATTCTGTAATTTGTGTTAATTTTTTCCTACCTCTTTCATTCATACACAAATTTATTTGTAGGCATCTACCCTTGACTACGAGCTTTGGGACGATAAATACGATGAACGGGGGGGGGGGGGGGAGAGATTAATTCGCCCTGCAAATTACCGGCTTCGTCTTATAATTAATTTGCGTTAAGTTATGGCGTCTTTTTGTTTTACTCTGCGAAAAGACTCTGTCGATAATTAACTGAGGCGAAAAGACGATAATTATTGTTCTGTCGGGACCACAAAACGAAACAACGAAATAGCAGATATCAGACACCGTATATCTTTAGAGGAAGTGCTTACATGTACACGTACAATGCATACTTATGGTAAACTAGTAATCATAATTGAAATCCGACATTTCTTCCCGCTTCTATTTGCTTTGTCTTGTTTAGCGGGTCGTACAATGCTTGTGACTATTTAGGGTTTTTATAAATCAATGTTGACTGTCAGAACATAATCAAAGTTAATGTTATCTTTTTTAATGAATTCGTTATAAGAAAATATTGTGTTTGTATTGAAATCCTTAACAAAGCCACCGATATCACATATATAAAAAGACATTTTCAAACCAATTAACGGATAGCCAGCTTTCATCACGTGCTGCGGTGAGTGGTTTGTGAGGAAATAGTTCCAGCTACATTAAGCAGGATAGTATATGCAGATTATTGAACATAAATCACAGCCCACTCGCCGTTAAAAACTTATGATAACTTATTTCCTCCCCGTTCGAAACTTTCTGTACCCACCCCTGGAGGCTGGACTGATGGGCAAGACCTGGAAAGAATGATAGTGATTAAAGTCATTGGCCGTGAAATCGGATCTACAGAAAGTGGTATGGAGTGAAATGCAGATTAGGGTCCTTGACAGAGAAATCATGCATTGTCATAGTTTAGGTGGCGAGGAGGACCTACGGTGTGTGAGAGAGAAGAGAATGGAGTGTGAAACGTGGAGATAATTAGATTAGGCATTATGTCGAAAGACGACTCGAAGGTTATCATTACCAGAGACGTAATTGTCTCAGCTCATGTCTAGGGAGACCTATAGCCAGTAAGGCATCTTAAGGGAGAGGCAGTCACTGGGGACCTGTAGATAAGGAGCCACGATAAAGCCCACAAAGGATGTGGATGGGGCCACGATAGAGAAGATGGGAAACAAGGGCACCTTAAGGAAAGGGATCACCCGGTAATGGCGAGTGGACATACACATAGAAAGGAAAATGTGGACATATTCATACACTGAACCACTACTTTATGAGAAATAACAATGGCGGATTACTTTTAACATAAGGATTATACGAATACAATATATAATTCTTTACTAAGGAACATGCACGTTCCCTGCGGACACGTGTTTCTATCATAACGCTCAAGTTATGATTTTTGTGGACTGCATGTTATGACACTTATGGAAGGTCGATATCGGAATGACACAGAAGTAGAATAAGGACAGTCAAGACTTTATTAAATAATTTTGCTGTATGAAATGAATCTTTGCTACTGACAAGCGATCTGTGTAGACTCCAAAACTTGCATTACGATGTGTGTTTCGGAGGCTGAGACAGCCTGACAGTTGGCCGACTACAAACAGAGAAAAGTAACCATATCGATCGACATGAGACTGTGATTGACTATCTTTGCAGACTTTACATGCTGTATCGACTCCTGACCATATACAATTTTAAAGAACATGTACAATGTTCTATACGACAGGCTTTTGCAATTGTGTACAAAGACAGAACTGCTCCAAACGATGTTCCCCACACTTCCTGACTCATTCTACAGCCCGAAACAGGTTTACACGGTCATACTGCTTACCCCAAGCCATTTTAAGTCATCGCCGGTGATGTCCACTGGTGTGATGCTTTGTCGTGGCTATCCAACCTTTGGTGACTATGTATTAATGTAGTCAACAGTCACTATTTCACTTCACAGTGGAGGCTTTAAATAAGATGCCTATGGCCATAACATACATCTGACCAAAATATATAAAGACTGTATATGCTAATTACATGATATCAAATGGGAAAACAGCCCAGTAATCTTTGGCAACTGATCGCCTTCCTCATTGATATTTCACACCAAATTTAGCAGAAATATGTGTGGCTTTGGACGAACGTTGTAATTGTCCCCACCTCCGTCCTGCTTCCGTCTTTTCCACCTCCGTCATGCTTCCGTCTTTTCCACCTCCGTCCTGCTTCCGTCTTTTCCACCTCCGTCCTGCTTCCGTCTTTTCCACCTCCGTCATGCTTCCGTCTTTTCCACCTCCGTCCTGCTTCCGTCTTTTCCTTCTCGATAGACTGTCTCCAGGTTTCCCTTGATCTTTCTCTCTCTTTCTAACCTGATGGTCATCGCTACCCCATGATGGAATCTGGGTGCATTCTGCATTGGACAGTTGTTGATCCTCCCGTATAATTCTGCATTGGATATAGTATGAGACCAGAATATTCTCAAGATTCTACGTTGCCATCTTGTATGGAAGACATCAAAATTAGTAGTGATGCTGTTGGTTATCTTCCTTAACTCTGCACCACAGAGAAGGCATATCAGAAAAAAATAAAGCCTATATTTTTCCATTTCCAATGACGGGCTTCACCCCTACATCCCTGAGGGTCGCAAAACTTTCACTTATATAAATTACGTTTGTTCCCAATGACTTTTCAAGCCTAATTCGGAGGAGAATAATTCTAAAGCCTCACATTGGGCCCTTAGGGGTTGCAATAACTTTAGGTATGTAAGTTATGAATGCACTTTCCTTGTGATATTTCAGACCAAAGTTGGTGGAAGTCCGCTGGGTTGTTAAGGAGGAGCAGCAATTTTCCACCAAAAAAAATCCAATTTCGGGCGCCGCCCATGCCCTTAGGGGTCGAATCAATTGCATTTATATAAATTATAAATATTTCAGTCCAAACGTGGGAGGAATCTTTCTAAAGCAAACTTTAGCTGAATTCCCCTTTTAGGGCCCTGGGCCTAGGAGACGAATCAACTTCATTGATCACATTTGTAGCAGTGAAAGTTTTGCGGTAAAAATATAGGTGACAGTTACAGCGAATTTTGTCTTATTTCCACGCATTTTTGGCTGATTAGATCACAACATTTGTTGTGTAAAATATCAAATTTGTCGGAGTGCATTGCGAACTTCAGGAACGACCATTCTGGTAGTTCCTATGAAATGAGAGGAAACTGTAATGAATTGACTCTGGTCAATGTGAATTGTACCATTGAAATGTTCCATGTACTTACTTTATGTAAAACTATCATAGGACTTTTATCACAGATGTTAAAAAAGTGTATCTGACAGATTTAAGATAAAAGAACACACAGTGATAAGGGATGGGAGAGTGACGAGAAGAAAAGTCGAACCCAGACACAAGTATCGAAATGATAGCCCAGTAACTGACGATGTATCAATGATAGAAGCGATCATGACGAATCTATTTCTTAAAGCAAGCAGTGGATTCACAAGTTGATCCACTTGAAAGCAGGCTACTTTCATCAAACATTTAATTCTATCGAGCACCTGCCGCAGATGTGAGTGTTATAGAATGTTCGTTTCAACTTCCGCCTAACTGGTGAGAACTACTTTATTATTAAAGCAGATCTCCGAAAGGTAATCGATTGACCTACACGATAATAACACACATATTCTCTATCGAATTTAAAATGTGTCCCAGAGACGTCATCATAGTACTGCAACATGAACAAAAAATGTTGAGAGGATACATACCAGTGGTCACTCTTGTTACATACGGTCAACCATTTCCACATTATACCGAGTGTTCCTCAACGATTCCAAGATATTTTACATACATTTAGAGACCATGCAAATGCATTTCTATCATTTACTTTTATTCCGCTATTCTAAACATTCTGTTTGTGAATATTTTACATACATTCTGTGATCTTTACATACATTCTGTAAATCTTTTACATACATTTTGTGAATCTTTTACATACATTCTGTGATCTTTACATACATTTTGTAAATCTTTTACATACATTCTGTGATCTTTACATACATCTTGTAAATCTTTTACATACATTTTGTGAATCTTTTACATACATTCTGTGATCTTTACATTTTGTGAATCGTTTACATACATTCTGTGATCTTAACATACATTTTGTGAATCGTTTACATACATTCTGTGATCTTTACATACATTTTGTGAATCGTTTACATACATTCTGTGATCTTTACATACATTTTGTGATCTTTACATACATTTTGTGATCTTCGACATACATTTTGTGATCCTTTACATACATTTTGTGATCTTCGACATACATTTTGTGATCCTTTACATACATTCTGTGATCTTTTACATACATTTTGTTAATCTTTACATACATGTTGTGTTCCTTTACATACATTTTGTGATAATGTCCATTCCTTGTGAAATGTACTTGTATTAACTTTGTCCATACCATGCGTTTTGTTCATCATGTTTTAGACATAACTTATCTTTATGTCCTGTGGTTTGTGTTTGTCTTTAAAATTGCGTGGTGTGTACCTATCAGGACACATAAACATGCTTATAGACTACTATAATGTTTTCTTGTCCTCAGAGTTTGTCGTTTTCTGCAGTGTCTGACCTATGGTCCTGATCATCTTTGTGTGTTACATGTAAAGTGCACATGTTGCTAGTCCCCTAACAATATGTATTGTCTGAAATCAAAGATATAAATAGATGTTTACTCCCGCGACCGTTTTTTATGACCACCACACGATCAATTATTTAAATCTGGGAATTTAAATTGAGCTTTCATCCAAACCAAACGTTCAATGTTAAACAATCCCGTTTTAAAAAACTTCTTTGCAAAGAAATATATTCTTTTGAGTAAGAAAATCGATAGGACCCATCATTGTTCATGGACGACCAGGTACACTTTTGTTTGTATGCTTTCTGTTTCCATTAAGGGTAATTTTGGTGAAAGTTAATCACCAAGTCACTATAAATATTCCTGGACTCAAGATTCGTGTTACACGCTGCAAACTCTTTAACTATCTAGCAACATGTACTGTACTTTCAGGTCTTTTTTTTTGGTAATCATTATCCAGGTAAAGGCATACCCGTTTTATTGAACAGAATGTACTAACAGGGGAAATGAAACAATAACGGACTTCTTCTTATACGATATGTACAACATATTTCCCATAGATTGCCAAAGTTGTCATCATAGACGAAAACACAGACACACACACACACATATTTATATATAGAGAGAGAGTATGTAATGTTCGTTCTATCACCAATTCATTTCTGATAATGATATTTACTGCCTAAGAATTGTTGTGGTAATATATTTTCGTTTTGTTATGGTGCAATTCATATAGCGAACACTTTCAAAAGTATTGGTATTTATAAGGTTATTGATAATGTTCAGAAGTTACGTTGGTTTTATCAGTGGCAACAATGTAACACGCAAAGGACAGGGCGTATGTCCCTATCAAAACTTTTGTGTCTCTATATCCCACAGACAGGCAGCTTGCCCTGTCAAAGGCAGGCTGCTTTCCCTGTCAAAACATGTGTTTGTTGCTACAACCCACAGACAGACAGCTTCCCCTGTCAAAGCTCCGTGTGTCGCTACGTCCCACAGACAGGCAGCTTGCCCTGCCAAAGCTGTATGTGTCCTTATATACCACAGACAGGCAGCTTTCCTTGTCAAACCTGTGTGTGTCGCTACATCCCGCAGGCAAGCAGCTTTCCCTGTCAAACCTGTGTGTGTTGCTACGTCCCACAGACAGGCAGCTTGCCCTGCCAAAGCTGTATGTGTCCTTATATACCACAGACAGGCAGCTTTCCCTGTCAAAACCTGTATGTGTCGCTACATCCTAGACATGCAGCTTTCCCTGTCAAAGCTGTGTGTGTCGCTACATCTGTCAAAACCTGTATGTGTCACCAATGGCACCTCCATGGGGGGGGGGGGGGTGCATTTTACTGCGTTTGATTCAACTGGTGATACAGTGTACCACCTATTGATTATGTTAGTACAATATCACCATCTGAATAGCCGATGTCACTCAAAAATGACGTTGTCTCCGGTTGTTACTGTAATATCCCTTGATGTTTACATTGAAACAATGGTTGTGGTAACATCTGTTGTTCTTTTTGGTCTTCACCGAGCCTGTAACCTGTTACTGTCTTATGTGTCATCCGTAACTATCCTATGCATTGCTGTTACTCTCGTATGTGTAACTTGTAATTGTCCTGTGTTTTACCTTTATTATCCTATGCATTACCCATAACTGTCGTATGTGTTACTTGTAATTTGTCGTATTTGTCACTACCTTAATTGTTCACTGCATTACATGTAACTGTCCTATGTATTACCTATAACTGTCCTATGTGTTACCTGTAACTGCCCTATGTATTACCTGTAACTGTCCTATGTATTACCTGTAACTGTCCTATGTATTACCTGTAACTGACCTATGTGTTAACTGTAACTGTCCTATGTATTACCTGTAACTGTCCTATGTATTACCTGTAACTGTCCTATGTGTTACCTGTAACTGTCGTATGTATTACCTGTAACTGTCCTATATATTACCTATAACTGTCCTATGTGTTACCTGTAACTGTCCTATGTGTTAACTGTAACTGTCCTGTGTATTACCTGTAACTGTCCTGTGTATTACCTGTAACTGTCCTATGTATTGCCTGTAACTGTCCTATATATTACCTATAACTGTCCTATGTGTTACCTGTAACTGTCCTATGTATTACCTGTAACTGTCCTATGTGTTACCTGTAACTGCCCTATTTGTTACCTGTAGCTGCCCTATGTGTGACATGTACCTGTCCTATGTGTTACCTATAACTGTTCTATGTGTTACCTGTACCTGTCCTATGTGTTACCTGTAACTGCCCTATGTGTTACCTGTACCTGTCCTATATGTTACCTGTAACTGCCCTATGTGTGACTTGTACCTGTCCTATGTGTTACCTATAACTGCCCTATGTGTTACCTGTAACTGTCCTATATGTTACCTGTAACTGCCCTATGTGTTACCTGTAACTGTCCTATGTGTTATCTGTAGCTGCCCTATGTGTTACCTGTAACTGTCCTATGTATTACCTGTACCTGTCCTATGTATTACCTGTAACTGTCCTATGTGTTACCTGTAACTGTCCTATGTATTACCTGTAACTGTCCTATGTGTTACCTGTAACTGTCCTATGTGTTACCATTAGCTGTCCTATGTGTTACCTGTACCTGTCCTATGTGCTAACTGTGACATAAGATAGCTATAGGGAACTTGGGATTGTGGGGTCTCTTATTACTGGTCAGTTTCACGTATCATATCCCTTGCCTATCCCACTTGTCTAGGCCATAGTTACTCAACCATCAAAACAATTTACTGTGTCTAGAACATGAATAAGAATGCCTACCCGAGTGTTATTTAAAAGTCTAGTTTATGTATTGTAGTATCTGTATAAGGTTGCATGAACAAATGGTAAGACTGTCAACAGATATTTGTTTGTATACTGTGTAGGGACTGTTGTCGTAATGTTGTGTCATTGTTTACGGCTTATTTACGTTTAGGTTCGAAGACATCCTGGTCATTATAATAGGATCTATGTACCACTGACACACACATGTTGTTTTTGTTTGTTTGTTGTTTTTTTAAGCCTTTTTTCAAATTTGACGTTTAATTTCAAGGCTGAACAAAAATGTTTCATAGAAGATGATAACGTTGCAATAGGCCAGCCTATTTACCAAATTGTTACTATCTCGTGACAATTACAGGAATGAATCAGTTATGGTAGCTGAACCCTGAACATGCATGACCATTGGATCTGTTTTGTCTTGGGGGCGGAAGTTGTCTTTTGAATGCACAATGCGCGTATAATACAACAGCGATTTTTTTTCGACAGAAGTTTTCACTAAGGTAATGTTAATATGAGTCACACCCGGAAATAAGCAACACCAGGGCAATACGTAGTGGGAACTAAAGACATGATAGCTTGTTGCTGTCTAAGTGAATATGAAGCAATCCTAGCCTGTATAAAACGCTGTCTGACATTTATTTACAGTAAGTCTGTTGAATGTCTCATCTGAATAGACCAGGATAGGTCAGTATTTATCTGTAACAGATTTAGAAAGACACGTCCCTACATACATATTTATATACCTGAGCGCGGATTAAATGTAGCCTGTGGACAATGCTATCTGACGTTATCGTTGTTACTGATTATTTGTGTATACCAATCGTGTATGATTCACGTGGTCGTTTTTATGACGTAATGATGGGTTATCAGGGGGAGATAACCTAGACTCTGACCTTCAGAGTCCGTATGACTAGGGTCATACCACACGAGAGTATATCTATAAGGCGATTACAACATACACAGGGTAGGGTAAATCCCTGTGACATTCGTTTGATCTCCTTATCGTCCCAGCTGATACACACGGAGATTAGCTAGGCTCTTTGTCATAATCTTAAAAATGTGTTCATTACTAACATCTTATGAAAGATGCCGTTCTATATATAAATAATAATGTGTAACTTCCGTTTCTCGTTAAACATATTATTACTATATATATTCAAATGTTTTTTTTCAACACGGGAACCATTTTAACCCAATGTGTTCCGCATGGACATCCTTATCAGAGGTCAAAATATGGCGTGAATGGTACTTATCCCCAGGTGGACATCGCTGGTGAACAACTTGATTGTATCTTTAAGGGACTGGGATAATACAGACTTGGTATATGTCATCAGTGTTGTATATAGGTACATACCTATATCGTATGATGTCAACTGATAAAGTAGAGGACCTTACATAGGTAACATGAAACTATTTATCAGTGTTCCGAGCCTTTAACCAGCTAAAAAATAAAAAAAAATACGACAAGTTAGGAAATGAAAAAAAAAGACGAGATTCAGTATATTACACCAATTAATAATTTGGAATTATTTGTAAAAATAGATTTTTCTTATACTTTAAAGAAAGCCCCTAAACTGGCAATATTTTCACTCAATATCCCTTTCTTTGCTGATTTCACGATGCATATAAAGTCATGAAGTACTGACATTACAACAGAAACGACGGGATCGTCATAAGGCACAGCATTCGGCTAACCTCGGCTATTTCGATTTCGGTATTGATGTAGTTTACCGAGATGTGACGAAAGATCACACATATTTGATAACAAACAATTTTGTAATGAATGTTATTACACTGGTAAATATGGATTTTTGTGATAAATCGCATTGATTTCAAGTTTAAAAGAAACTCAATTGTGACATCTCGTCCAGTTTCGCAGATTCGGAATTATTTGCGAATTCTAACGGGATTGGGGATATCCCCCTACCCTGTCTGCAATAGTTGTTTCTAATAGCCGATAGGCGTCGCTTCGAAAATACTATGGGCGCCATCTAGCGAAGAAACGTTGTTACTGAGGCGGTAATTCAGTCTAAAACTATCTGAGAACTTTTCTGGTATTGTCATATTCACGTGGGTATATATTGAATAAATGAAAACCAGTTGATTTTTTTCATAACTTACTAACTTACTGGCTTACTAACTGATTAATTAACTAACTAACGAATGAACTAACTAACTGGCTAGCAAACTAAATGCTTCAGTGAACTTGAGACAGTGATATCTTCTTAGAAATGGAAAATGAAGAAGTATAATTCCCTGGTTATTGGACTGATGTCAGTCTTACCAGAAACCGGTGCAGGCGGACGAGGTGACGGCGCTTATAACCATTACGTAGTCATGTCTGTGTATCTGATTGCTTTTAACACAAACAACACGGCATGGCTCCCGGTCATCTTTGCAGACGGTCTGTGTTTGTAAGGAATGCTAATCCTTTCAGCGCTTGTAATGCACTACATAGTTAGCACTGACTGGCACGAGGTTACGGCCGGTGTTAATGGGAACAGCTGGCAGAGCCGTGTGTAAGAGTCTCACAAGGCGAGATTGAAGAGGAGATTGGTCAGAAATCAGGGTTAAGTAGAAGTAATATGAAAATGAGCTATATCAGATTTCAACCAACGTTGAGTAATCCCCATGTCAATCAAGTAATAGCAACACTTCATTCGTGTTTTTCCTTCTCTGAAATCCAAGCAATATCTTAAAAAATGATTAACTCTCCATTTCCTTTGGAACTTCGCCGTCAGTATTTCTGTACGACAAGGACTGATATATAAGACTTCAAGCAAGCATGTGTGTATGTATGTGTGAGTATTTGTGTGTGTGAGGGCGGAGGGGTTGGGGGTGCATGTGTGTGATATGTAACTACCCATAACTTTCACGACATTGTAAATATATTTCCAAAAACGTTGACATTACATTCCGCGCAATAGCGATTATACAACGTATCACTATGTATGTAATCAAGTTTCCGACAACGGGATGTGACGAGAAATTTTCACAGAAACTCAACACAGTGCTGAGGAGTGCAACATTCACACGTGGAAATAGGTTGGACGTTTGACGAATAAACAGTTGGACATGTGAAAGGGAAAAAAGGACGGATTCACGACGGCAATGACTGTCGGACCTGAGCACGGGGAATGAAGACGGGTATACAGCAATAAGGACACTACGCACGGGGCACGGGGAATTAGGTCTGGCGTGTGACGACATAGACATTCGGACATGTGGACGAACGGAGATACAAGATAGGAACAAGAAGGTAAGGATAGTCAAACTTGGGCACAGAACATAGGACGGACGTACAACGATAAGAACAATCAGACTTAGCCGGAAGAGGAGTTGGACCGACGTTCATTATTAAGAAGTCGGGAAATATATAATGACCATAACAACAGGGAAAACTGAAAGCATTTTTTTTTAAATATCACAACGATATATAAATGACATTTATTTGAACATTTCGCGTATTAATGAAGAAATACAGGAAGATTGATAACATCTATACAAATTTACATGTAACATTTGGAAAACCCCTACATCCTCAACCGAACTATGGAAATGACTACTTGGTATTTCCATAGTCGTATCCTTCTCATCAAATGCTGTGTACTTACAAATACTGAATATATTTCGCTATGTTTCACTATCCTGTGACATCTACCAACACCTGTTATTAGCCAGATATGTACTACGTTAAACAATTTAGACATGTTTTGGTATTCTAAACAGATTCGTGTAAAATTTTCATGTTTTTTCAACACCGTGGTAATTAAGCATTGGACCTCTTTCAATTGGCATTCATGGGCTTATGATTGCTAACTGAAGCAGTTCAATGATTATATTTATCACTTGTGATTTATGATATAATTACACTTTATTTATAAATAAAATCAAAATTTCCCACTGTAATTGTCTAGAGACCTGTCAGCAGACTTACCGGATGCTTCCGCGTAAAAAAATAGTGCGCTGGATAAAAGAATACACATAAAAATATTCAATGTACTAACAAAGTTTACTACGCGTGAACAAACGGATAATACATATTTCAATGTTTAATTCAATTGTCATCTACAAAAGGTAATATTATTTATTCGTTTCCATTACTGTTAAATTCATACACCAGCTGGCAGTTATGGAGTGATATTGCGCAACTACAGTTGTTAAGGATATATAGTGGAAATATCACGGAGTGGTAAATATAGTGCCAATGAAACTCTAAACAGTTGTTCTACTGTATAAAACGACGGGTGTGTTCGCTTGTGTAGATATAAGGAAGTAAAAGGTCCGAATAAAATGTCTCGGGGGCGGGGCTTGTTGGATAAAAGAGGTGTGGTGTGTAACTGCCTGATGCGACCTAAATGTGACCAGTAATAAAATAAAAAAATATGTTCTATTTCGGCGTATTTGGAAAGGTAATTTCAATGAGGTTTATCCAAATGCTAGTTATCAGAAAATTGTCTTGGTAATTATCATGTATCATTTTTCACATCGTTAAAGTTGCTACCTTGAGCAATATACACTAAAACACTGGGTTTCCCGGACTTCAAATGTATCTTCTTTTTAGCTGATGAATCTACTCCATTGTGTCCAGATATAACTTTTATCTTATCCTCGAAAATTAATACTCGCTGGTGCTGATACCGACAAACTGAAAATGACTCTTAATAAACATAAACTGTCATGTGTATGCTTTCTAAAAGAGCAAATTATCTCTCTATTGACCAGCCGTAATCATGTCTCCTAAACTAGTAGGGAGTGACAGCAATTCAAAATATTTACACAAGAACGGTTTCTCTGTAGTATTATAACCAAGTCTATTCTATTGTTGGAAACCATTTTGCACTGTGTCAGCATTATATATATATAAAGAAAACGGCTGATTACGTCAAGATAATTACAATTCTTTGTTGACAAAACATTTTTGTCCCTTCTGTGGATATCCGGTACGTAAGTTTAAACAGAATCTTTTGTTTCTTAAAGGTTCTGTGAACCGTAATGTTCCCCGTACAGACTTAAAGTACACTTAGACGTAAAGTCAACACGTGTCGGCCGAGGTTTAACTGAAATACACACCTGACTATAAGTTAACTACTCAGACGAAATCAGCAGGGAAAACACAGTCCGACATACCTAGACATTGGAAGCTGTACCAGAAGTTTTATTTTTGTCATTCGTACGGCAAGGTATATATCCAGTGTTCCAAACAATAAAACATTTATTTCTATAAAAGTGGCCATAAAAAGTAATACAACCCAAATGATGTAAGACCTATTCTATCGACAATTACACGTACTTATATCTACCACTACAAGATAGCTGGCCTCAATGATTTTGTGTTTCCAATCTACCTTATAAGTTATTCATAAACATCCAGTGAAATGGTGAATGTGTTTGAAACGTTATTGATTGTTTGGCTATTCTGTTGCAGATTATTGTTGATTTGACAGTTTAAGTAGGTTAGTAAATGTCCCCGAAACACACCACAGTTTCATCTTTAAAAAACGCAAGTGGTGTAGAACAGATTTAGAAACAAATTATCCATATTATCAAACTTCATCTGCAAACAGTTTGGGCGAGATAACTCAATCAGTACAGCTCCTGGTTAACACAATATCAAAAGAAGGTACCAATTGCACGTTCGATCCCTTTCAGGGCAGATTGGGCTCCAGGGAACTGAGATCAGGTGTCGTCACGTGCTGTCGTGTATTTGAGCAGGACCGGACATGCATGTCTATGATATTCATCAGATAAATCAACAAATGCTAAAACAGCAAGAAAATACCAACATGTTTACAGAATCATAATCCAAACTCAGATCCAATAAAACTTGGGCCAATATATAAACGAAGGAAAGATTTACACAAAGACTCCTGAAAAAGTAAAAGGAGAATAAGACCAGATGTTCCGGAAGAGTAAACATCTTCTGCTTCATCGACGATACCCGCCATGTAAACTTGGTCAATACAAGTAAGAAATGGCACAAGGTATACAACAACGGAACATACAGGCATGAGCATCAAACACACCCAACTTCAAATCGCAAATATTTCTGAATGAGATCCCTATGACAACCTTAAAACGTAAGCACAATTTTCATCACTCTGCACCTTTTGAATTCTTGCGAGAAAATCGTGATTATGGGAATAGGCCCTTGAATATCGAACCCGCTGTAAAAACACCATAGGTTGGGGACGCAGTAATGTTGCTACCAAGAAACGGAAATTTGACAATAGGGAAATTGAAATCATCACGTTTACCATACAGGTTGGTTGAAAGTTGTTGATGTTGGTTTCGTTGTTGGAAAAGATCGAGATAAGCTGTTCATGTAGAAGATGTCTGTCGTGTCCTTGGTTTCCAATTCTGGTAGGTATATACGATAGACGTGGTCAATAAAACTCTTTTTATTTAAAGACAAGACGTCGTCAAAATATCTGTAAGTAAAGTTAAACGACTTTGCAAGTTCTTTGTGATCTGTTTTGATAAGCTTTTAGATAAATTCACCGTCTCATAAAAAAGACAAGTCCGGTACAGAGGGGCAGAGTTAATTCCCATGGGTATGCCAATAGCTTGTTGGAAGGTTTTACCCCAAACCCGAAGAAGATGTCGTCAATCAGAAATTCGGTCACTTCGTATAAAATGAGACCCTACCACAAAGTTTCCATATCGTAATAGGTAGCTTAGGTGTAAAAGCCCGACCTGTCCTGCTGATCGGGACTTTCTTATTAATCAGGATTCTTTTTTGTCCTGTCCACGAAATCTCTATGACTTATGGAAATGTTAATACTTGATATGACGAACAAATTCAACACACATTTTACAGCTCAAGTACACAAACACATGGTGAAATAGATTTCACATCTTACTGTGTATGCACTGTCTCTATGTTCGATACGACTTGTGTCAATACAGTGTCTAAGTGACTCATATGTGGGTCTTTCATATTGTTTACTCTGTAACTAACAGGTAAACAGTGAAATGGTTTTTTTTAATCGGACAAACCCATGTTGTCAGCAATTTTAAACTGTAAAAAGTCTCTATTAAGTTTTTAAGAATTATGTTTTATGTTTTGTTGGGAATTCTACCAAACAAAATTATTAAAATACACACATAAATTATCGATATTTGAATTAAACTTAACACAGCTGCGTTCATTTGGTTGAAGGCGACCGAAACAGATAGCCGAGGCATTGTATACAAATAGTTGTGAGATGTATGGTTACTGTCTTTACGTGTCATATATCTATTGAGACTAGTCAAGCAGTTGTAATTAATAGGTTCTAGGTAATATCGCAACCTGACTCCTCAAAAATGTTATATACACAGACATAAGAATATAGCTGTATAGATAATACATGTTACGACTGTTTATTTTCTATTAATTAAAGATGTACAATGATTCTCTACTGGTTTTATCAATCAAAAGGACAAAAAGCGAGAACATATAGGAACAAATAGATGTTAATGAAGGGAAGAACTAGATTCGTTTAATTGGGACATCAGCTGCTACACTACATCGGAACTTCATACTATTGGCACGTAAAACATAGATGAGATGGTGTGTCATGTATCGAAAGTAGGTCACAATGACCTACATGTTTACATTTCACCTACATTAAGCTAAAAACTGTTTGTCCGAGCCCGATCTCCTACACTAGATATCATTAGAACTTCTTACTGCGGACATACAAGTTGAAGGTTCACCAAGGTAAGTGATGTGTCATGTATCAAAAGTGGGTCATTCTGACCTACATTGTGACCTTCGACCTACATTGAAGACTACACCACTAGTCAATGGAACTTTATACATGGTACATAAGTGAACCTAGATGGCATAAAGTTACTAGTGGAATACTCCAAGGATCAGTTTTTGGGTCCGTTACATTTCTGAAGTTTATTAACGACACAAACGGATATAGAGAGATTAAAGAGACTGATGTCACTACAATATTTCAGTGTGATCTTGATAGGCTGTAGCAATGGAGTGGAAGATGGTTATTGATGTGTAAGGTTTTATCAATCCACAACAAAGGTAAGGCTATTGAGGAAATCAAGTATAGCCTGAATACATACGACGGCGATAGAGAAGTCTTGGAAAATGTCGAAAGCGAGAGGGGTATGTGGGTAAACATGGATAGGCGTTGTATCTCACTTTTGAAAAGCGTAAACAAATTCAAGTAAATAAGGCAAATGAGATTGTTGGGCTTATGAGACGTAGCTTTATATAGAAATTTCTGCTTGCTACTTAATGCTTAATTAGGCCTTATGTGGAATGTGCAAGCTCAGTCTGGTCACCTTATAAGAAAAAGGATACGAAAACAGCAGAAAATGTCGTCCAAAGGCGAGCTACAAGGATGCTACTAAATATGAAATACATGAGCTATAAACAACGTCTAAAGCGTCTAAAGATACCAACCCTGACCTTCAGACGAACGCGTTGAGACATGGCAGAAGTCTTTAAAAATTGGATGGAATCTATGACCAGAAATCTACTTCGTGTCCAGCAGCACACGAAGAAATTCGTTGAAAGTAGTGAAACAACATTGCATCAGAGACATCAGGACATACAAGTTTTCACACAGAATAGTAGATACATGGAACAGTTTTCCTGGACATGTAGCCACAGCTAGAACAACAAACTTTTTCAAGAACAGAATTGAAAAGCTTTGGGACAACCACCCTCTGCGGTTCGATTTTACAGCAAGCTATGGACCACGCGAGGATGACAATTCATTACCCTGCGTTTAAGGACATTCCGAGCTGCCTAAAGAGGACCAGTAGGTCCTGCAGATGGAAACAACATATGGTAACATAAGGTAGACGTGTCGCGTGCCTTAAGTAGGACACTTGATCTATATTTTGACTTGAGACCTAAAGTAGAAATGGATGATACTAGCGATTCACAGTTATATCGCCACTTCCGAACGTCTACATCACTTGTTCATTCTGATATCGCCACTTCCGAACGTCGATATCACTTGTTCATTCTGATATCGCCACTTCCGAACGTCTATATCACTTGTTCATTCTGATATCACCATTTCCGAACGTCTATATCACTTGTTCATTCTGATATCACCACTTCCGAACGTCTATATCACTTGCTCATTCTGATATCACCATTTCCGAACGTCTATATCACTTGTTCAGTTTGATATCACTACTTTCGAACGTCTATATCACTTAATCATTCTAATATCGCCTCTACCGAACGTCTATATCACTTGTTCATTCTGATATCACCACTTCCGAACGTCTATACCACTTGTTCATTCTGATATCTGACTTCCGAACGTCTATATCACTTGTTCATTCTGATATCACCACTTCCGAACGTCTATATCACTTGTTCATTCTGATATCGCTACTTCCGAACGTCTATATCACTTAATCATTCTGATATCTGACTTCCGAACGTCTATATCACTTGTTCATTCTGATATCACCACTTCCGAACGTCTATATCACTTGCTCATTCTGATATCTGACTTCCGAACGTCTATATCACTTGTTCATTCTGATATCACCACTTCCGAACGTCTATATCACTTGTTCATTCTGATATCACCACTTCCGAACGTCTATATCACTTGTTCATTCTGATATCGCTACTTCCGAACGTCTATATCACTTAATCATTCTGATATCTGACTTCCGAACGTCTATATCACTTGTTCATTCTGATATCACCACTTCCGAACGTCGATATCACTTGCTCATTCTGATATCTGACTTCCGAACGTCTATATCACTTGTTCATTCTGATATCACCACTTCCGAACGTCTATATCACTTGTTCATTCTGATATCGCTACTTCCGAACGTCTATATCACTTAATCATTCTGATATCTGACTTCCGAACGTCTATATCACTTGTTCATTCTGATATCACCACTTCCGAACGTCTATATCACTTGTTCATTCTGATATCACCACTTTCGAACGTCTATATCACTTGTTCATTCTGATATCGCTACTTCCGAACGTCTATATCACTTGTTCATTCTGATATCACCACTTCCGAACGTCTATATCACTTGTTCATTCTGATATCACCACTTCCGAACGTCTATATCACTTGTTCATTCTGATATCACCACTTCCGAACGTCTATATCACTTGTTCATTCTGATATCACCACTTCCGAACGTCTATATCACTTAATCATTCTGATATCACCACTTCCGAACGTCTATATCACTTGTTCATTCTGATATCGCTACTTCCGAACGTCTATATCACTTAATCATTCTGATATCTGACTTCCGAACGTCTATATCACTTGTTCATTCTGATATCACCACTTCCGAACGTCTATATCACTTGCTCATTCTGATATCTGACTTCCGAACGTCTATATCACTTGTTCATTCTGATATCACCACTTCCGAACGTCTATATCACTTGTTCATTCTGATATCACCACTTCCGAACGTCTATATCACTTGTTCATTCTGATATCGCTACTTCCGAACGTCTATATCACTTAATCATTCTGATATCTGACTTCCGAACGTCTATATCACTTGTTCATTCTGATATCACCACTTCCGAACGTCGATATCACTTGCTCATTCTGATATCTGACTTCCGAACGTCTATATCACTTGTTCATTCTGATATCACCACTTCCGAACGTCTATATCACTTGTTCATTCTGATATCGCTACTTCCGAACGTCTATATCACTTAATCATTCTGATATCTGACTTCCGAACGTCTATATCACTTGTTCATTCTGATATCACCACTTCCGAACGTCTATATCACTTGTTCATTCTGATATCACCACTTTCGAACGTCTATATCACTTGTTCATTCTGATATCGCTACTTCCGAACGTCTATATCACTTGTTCATTCTGATATCACCACTTCCGAACGTCTATATCACTTGTTCATTCTGATATCACCACTTCCGAACGTCTATATCACTTGTTCATTCTGATATCACCACTTCCGAACGTCTATATCACTTGTTCATTCTGATATCACCACTTCCGAACGTCTATATCACTTAATCATTCTGATATCACCACTTCCGAACGTCTATATCACTTGTTCATTCTGATATCACCACTTCCGAACGTCTATATCACTTGTTCATTCTGATATCGCTACTTCCGAACGTCTATATCACTTGTTCATGCTGATATCTTCACTTCCGAACGTCTATATCACTTGTTCATTCTGATATCACCACTTCCGAACGTCTATATCACTTGTTCATTCTGATATCACAACTTCCGCACGTCTATTTCACTTAATCATTCTGATATCGCCACTTCCGAACGTCTATATCACTTGTTCATTCTGATATCACCATCACCACTTCATTCTGATATCACCACTTCCGAACGTCTATATCACTTGCTCATTCTGATATCACCACTTCCGAACGTCTATATCACTTGCTCATTCTGATATCACCACTTCCGCACGTCTATATCACTTAATCATTCTGATATCACCACTTCCGAACGTCTATATCGCTTTCTCATTCTGATATCACAACTTCCGCACGTCTATATCACTTAATCATTCTGATATCGCCACTTCCGAACGTCTATATCACTTGTTCATTCTGATATCACCACTTCCGAACGTCTATATCACTTGCTCATTCTGATATCACCATTTCCGAACGTCTATATCACTTGTTCATTCTGATATCACCACTTCCGAACGTCTATATCGCTTTCTCATTCTGATATCACAACTTCCGCACGTCTATATCACTTAATCATTCTGATATCGCCACTTCCGAACGTCTATATCACTTGTTCATTCTGATATCACCACTTCCGAACGTCTATATCACTTGCTCATTCTGATATCTGACTTCCGAACGTCTATATCACTTGTTCATTCTGATATCACAACTTCCGAACGTCTAAATCACTTGCTCATTCTGATATCTTCACTTCCGAACGTCTATATCACTTGTTCATTCTGATATCGCTACTTCCGAACGTCGATATCACGTGTTTATCCTTATTTACTAAAGCTAGTGATAGTACTAATCTCACTTACATTTACAGTACCTAATCTAATTTAATGATGAAATACCACGGACTACACGGTGTCACCGGGTACAACTTAATGTTGATATGACAGATCCCGCTGCTATACATTCACCAGACCATTAAGTATCACCGACACTATTCTATACTGAATACTGTAAGTCTGTCAAACGTTCGGTGTCTACAATACTTACTTTTGTTCCCTAAGCATATAATATCCCCTTCGATGCGGACTGCAATTCTCTGTAGTATGTATATGGTTTATTGTAGGCGAAGTCGAAAGTGATTAATATATATATATATTGGTATGGTACTCTGGTTTCCTGCCACAATAAGACCCCTCGCGCGCTTACATCCGGGCCAACAAGAGTGATTAGTATAAGTTGAAATTACTTGTTTCGCAATTGTTGTAAACCAGATAAAGTTAACATATATTAAAATAATGTGGATTAAAATTACAAGACTATATAGTGTGATACAATATGGTGTTATTTGTACGGAATTTTACAGCTAGCTGAACAACGACTTTTCTACATCAATCAGTAGATGTACTGATTGGCGACCTGAATACGACCAGATCAATAAAGTTTCAAACTGGGGAAGGTTAAGCAACAAAGTGTAAGAACTTAGGGGCTTGTGGGGCTTGTAGCCAGACTAGAGAGTGGACCACATACCGAGTTATGTTCCCATGGTACATATAATTGTCCAAACCATTATTCCAGTGTATCATATCTAGGTAAGGGGGTTATGTTGGAAACTGATCATCGCCTGATGTGGCTGGCATTTAGAAAAAAAGGAGAGACAACCAGAAATAATTTACACCGAGGTGTACATAGCTATGAAATCAGCTCTGGTATGACAGCGTTAACAATGCGTCACGGTTAAGTACATTATTGTGTATAAAGGCTGATGTTTGGATGACTTGGGCCAAGAATGCTAAAGATTGTCTAGATTGTGTTCAACTCTGTGTGTGTGTCCCCTTTACCGTAGATATACCTGTATATATAGGTCAAACTAGCACAGTTTGTTGAACATGAATAGACTTACGAGACTTAAAATTAAATGTTTAACTTCCTTTTCAATTTGTGAGACTTACATACTTTTGTATAGACAATTTGAAGGGGAAGCCATTTAAAACTGCAGATAAAGTGCACATATATTATCGGTGTAGATATTGAAGCAAAGTGATTATAAAATTCGACGAACTGACAATGTACGATACGCGATATTCGTTCAATTAGTTAGCAAGTACTATAAGATTTGAAGCCAATTATGTCAGTTCTGTTTACGTACCCTTAAAATCTACATAATGTTTATTCAGCTATCAGTCAAGGTTTGTTTTCTGTACACAACTGTTTGGTTATTTTCTCTACAAAACCTTCATTGTTCTATCTTAAGTACATGTTAGAGTATAATTAATGTGAGTTTTCACATATTTTCTTTTGACAACTAATATTGACATTTCTGGAGGGTTAATTTGAATAATGTGATAGGGGCCCTATCACGTTGTGTGACATGTTTTAGTCTGGGTTTTCCCTGGGTTCCCTGGTTACCTTCCTACAGTACGACCTCCTCGCACAATTCCACCCTGGCCAACACGAGTGATTGAAATAAGTTGGAAAAAATGTTTCGCAATGGTTATAATTATTTATATATTTATTCCTGCTTTTGTCTGGATCTGTTTGCCCTGCTGTGATAAACAGCAGATAGTTGTTCGCGTATAACTTCAACAGACTTACTCTTAGGGAGTTTAGTGTTAAGGAATGCACAGCACACTAAGGCCACAATAGCTATCAAACGACCCCTATAAAATCACAGTAAGGGTTAGGTAGTGTATGTGACACGTGTATAGTGCATTTTCATTTTAACAAACCGTATTGACGTCTAAAAGGACAAGTAACACTACTGTACACCGTAGAATAAACATTACTAATGATATCCGAGACTGTACAACGTGACCATTACATACTGTGTATAGTGGTTAGTGACCTTATGTCCCATCCCTGATCCCATCTTATCATCATATAAGGCGAAACTTTACCATCTGCAAGAAATCTGTCCATATAAAACGATACCAGAAGCCAGTAAATATATCACTGGCATATCCGCAGAATAACAGCAGCATCAACTAACAGCATCAACCAACAGCATCAACCAACAGCAGCATCAACTAACAGCATCAACCAACAGCAGCATCAACCAACAACAACAGCAACAATGTTGATGAATTATAACTCTGTAAGGAATTTGAATCGTTAAGATTTCTGGAATATAAAAATCTTGATAAGGGGTGCCCTGCAACAGTTATTACCGAATAAGATACTGCTTATATAAAAATTTACTTTCAGGTCATTGAAAGGAATTTCAATACGGAGAAACGATATCAAAGCATATCTGAGCCGTCATTACAACGAATATTACGGCATGGTTTATGCATTTACAGGTCCACTGTCTGCACGTGCTGAACACGCGCGGGCTTGATAACATTGTACATTGGCCAAGGAAAAATAACGCTGACAAGCAAGGTAGCAACATGGCAACTACAGAAATATTGCAGCAACACATTAGAACCTGAACATATAAAATTGAGCTGGATTAATTAGTTGTTAGTATTAATTTCGCTTTGTTAATTAAGGGGATACATTAAAGTGCTCTAATACACTTAAACTTGGCATGCTACCATGTTCAACCTTCGAACGACACGGATCGGTGGATTCAGGATCGAAGCCAAAGTCGATGGTATTTTTGGTAATTACTGGAGTTTTCTATTGTTCGGTTTACACAGTTGTACCAAAGTATCACAGAATAGTTTCTACATGTAGTGTATAAAACTACACATCTCAGACGTGCCGTTTGCAACGCAGAACCGGTATTATTTCACAACGATCACTTAACGTTGTAATTAAAATATAGGTTCATGTCAATATACTGGCGAATTTATATTTGATACACCACTGATGTTTGTTATATCGTCGAGTGTGCTGATTGAAACAGCCTTATCAACTGTTAAGTACACGCGAGGCTTATCTCTTTACCGATTATCTAATTCAGAATCTCATGTATTGTTCGGATATGGTATTTTATTGGTTTGGGCGATCAATTTTATTGATCTTCATGCCGGCTGACACACCCACAGCGTGACCTGGCTAAACCGACAACTTGTTACCAAGACATAGGAGTAAGTCTTATAAGAGTTGTCAGCCATTCGTGGCAAGACAACTCGATGAACTATAGCTGGGAGGTCACGGACTTGAACTCATACCTAGGACCATATGTTTTCTTGATAGACATTTGGTTATAGCACATGTATGAAAAGATATGTGACTCGTGCGGCAAAACGAGGAGAGAGAGAAGAGAGAGAGAGAGAGAGGGGGGGGGGGGGGGGGGGGGGGGGGGGGGGGGGGGGGGGGGAGTGAGGGAGGGGAGAGGGAGATAAGGATATATATACATAGAGAGAGAGAGACTGAGAGAGAGACTGACAGACAGACCATAGGCTGGTTTTCGAAACCACAGCGTATAACGGCTAAAGACACAGACACTGAAGTTACACATTCCAGAAATATTTCATGAGCATTTATAAGAGATGTGTGTAATACTGTGTAGATCACGTGTCCTGTAAACGACATCCCTATAGATCATGATCAAGGTGGGTCATAACCCATATTTCAAAAACTTGACCCGACGTGTAACAGGTCGTCTTATCTTCAATGGAAGCAAATTTTGTCATTAACACTTTCAGTGTGAAAAAAAGACTACTGGAAAGTAACCACGACGGGCCAGCTAAATGCTGTTGTCCTCACATCACAATCGATCGAACTCAAACGAAACACTAAAGAAGAACAAAAGTAGCTAGGACACTCTAGAGTGCCACACCTATAACATATGAAAACACCAAGCTAGGATACTGTTGAGCTTCACATCTATAGCATGGTAACATATGAAAACATAAAGCTAGGGCATTAATGAGAACACACCTAGATAAGTCACTATTCAGTGTCAGACCTGTGACATAAGAACACACTTGTTTGGGTCACTATTCAGTGTCACACCTATAACATAAGACCACACCTGTCTGGGACACTATTCTGTGTCACACCTATAACATCAGAACACACCTGTTTGGGACACTAGTGAGTGTCACATAAGAGCACACCTGTCTAGGTCACTAATAAGTGTCACACATATATCACCAGAACACACCTGTTTGGGACACTAGTGAGTGTCACATATATAACATCAGAACACACCTGTCTAGGTCATTAATAAGTGTCACACATATATCAACAGAACACACCTGTTTGGAACAATAGTGAGTGTCACATATATAACATCAGAACACACCTGTCTGGGACACTAGCCAGTGTCACACCTAAAAGATCAGAACACACCTGCCTGGGACACTAGTGAGTGTCACATCTATAACATAAGACCACACCTGTCTGGGACACTATTCTGTGTCACACCTTTAACACCAGAACACACCTGTTTGGGACACTAGTGAGTGTCACATATATAACATCAGAACACACCTGTCTAGGACACTATTCAGTGTCACACCTAAAACATCAGAACACACCTGTCTGGAACACTAGTGTGTGTCACATCTATAACATCAGACCACACCTGTCTGGGACACTATTCTGTGTCACACCTATAACATCAGAACAAACCTGTCTGGGACACTATTCTGTGTCACACCTATAACACCAGAACACACCTGTCTAGGACGATTATGGTGACACTCCTATAACACCAGAACACACCTGTCTAGGACGATAATGAGTGACACACCTAAAACATAAGAATACACCTGTCTAGGACACTATTCTGTGTCACATCTATGACAAAAGACCACACTTGTTTGGGAAACTAGTGAGTGTAACATCTATAACATCAGAACACACCTATTTAGGACGCTAATGAGTGACACACCTATAACATCAGAACACACCTATTTAGGACGCTATTCTGTGTCACACATATAACATCAGAACACACCTGTCTATGACACTATTCTGTGTCACACCTGTAACATAAGAACACACCTGTATGGGACACTAGTGAGTGTCACATATATAACATCAGAACACACCTGTCTAGGACACTAGTGAGTGTCACACAATGGTGATACAGGGACTGGGTAGACACTACCTATATCTGACAATGGTGATACAGGGACTGGGTAGACACTACCTATATCTGACAATGGTGATACAGGGACTGAGTAGACACTACCTATATCTGACATTGGTGATACAGGGACTGGGTAGACACTACCTATATCTGACAATGGTGATACAGGGACTGGGTAGACACTACCTATATCTGACATTGGTGATACAGGGACTGGGTAGACACTACCTATATCTGACATTGGTGATACAGGGACTGGGTAGACACTACCTATATCTGACATTGGTGATACAGGGACTCGGTAGACACTACCTATATCTGACATTGGTGATACAGGGACTGGGTAGACACTACCTATATCTGACATTAGTGATACAGGGACTCGGTAGACACTACCTATATCTGACATTGGTGATACAGGGACTGGGTAGACACTACCTATATCTGACATTGGTGATACAGGGACTGGGTAGACACTATATCTGACTGGTGATATCTACCTATATCTGACATTGGTGATACAGGGACTGGGTAGACACTACCTATATCTGACATTGGTGATACAGGGACTGGGTAGACACTACCTATATCTGACATTGGTGATACAGGACACTACCTATATCTGACTACAGGGACTGGGTAGACACTACCTATATCTGACATTGGTGATACAGGGACTGGGTAGACACTACCTATATCTGACATTGGTGATACAGGGACTGAGTAGACACTACCTATATCTGAGTAGACACTACCTATATCTGACATTGGTGATACAGGGACTCGGTAGACACTACCTATATCTGACATTGGTGATACAGGGACTGAGTAGACACTACCTATATCTGACATTGGTGATACAGGGACTGGGTAGACACTACCTATATCTGACATTAGTGATACAGGGACTGGGTAGACACTACCTATATCTGACATTGGTGATACAGGGACTGGGTAGACACTACCTATATCTGACATTGGTGAGAAGGGGACTGAACATTTAACTTTGTAGTATTTCACATTGAATGCGGAAACACAATAGCTGTCACGGTACACTGGACAGTTAAAAGTATCATGACCTAGTATAAATACATAGTTTTGAAATGGCTGGCTGAATGTGAATAAAAATGTTGACGTGTCATTTAGACCTGTGTTTAAAGGGAACGTACATGCAGCAAAGTGTTAACAAGTGTTTTAAATCCAGAAAACAGCTCTCTTACTATGTGTTTTTTAACACAATAAGGTCGAGGTATTTTGTTTGTTGGTTTGTTTGTATTAGTCAGAGTCGTTTGTACGCAAAATTTATAAACTGTTCAACCAGACAGTTGTCAATTGCAACGATGCGATTTTATTTTAGTGAGATGCCAAATAAAACTGTACTGATTAGACGGACTGTCCTAAACAGATGAGGTACCAAGAAGGATTTCAAAAAGTCCATTACTATAGATATAAGCAAATTGTATAAGTACCCCTTGACCGGCCTCACCGGCCAGTTCGGACATTCTCGCTGTTCCGCTTGGTTTACCGAGCGAAATTTGACTTGTGACCGCATGAAGACACCGCGCGTTACATAATCGTCAGGTGTCGGTGATCTATTTTTGTCAGGCTGAAATACCGTAAAAATCATATATTTTCGTGGGGCACAACTTCGCGGTTTTCCAATAGATATATTTCCGATTTTACTAACTCGACAGTAGATACCTGTATAGTAAATTAATTTCAAAGATCATACGTTTTGGCTTCTTGTTCAAAATATCGAGATCTTTAGGTGAAGTGTTTAGTGTCACATAGAATGTATTTTATGGACCTATGGTGGGGCTCATGACACTTAAAAATGACTAAATACATTTTCATTTGACTCGAAGTTTTCGATATTTTGAAAATCATAAAAACAAATGTAAGGATAAAGTTTGCCAAGTTAAAGTATCACAGGAAAAAAAGAACACAGAAAGGAAAAAAGAAAAAGAACGAATTTTCCTGTAAACCCCTTTATTACTGGGTTATACTTGTAGACTACTCGCAAACGGACAATCTTTAAGAGAACGCAACAGAATTCTATGTTTTGAAAATATGAAATTTAAAATTATGTTTGAGGTTTAGAAATGTATATTTCATCTCTAGATCAATAACAGCCGATCTATATATGGCCAAAATACATTGTGGCGAAATACCGTGGTTTCTGTGGTAAAGAACTGTACTTGTCTATACTAAACACGAAAAAACCGCCATTATCTATCCTTTCGTTACCCTTTCTTTAGTTAAGTTTCAAAGTGTTTATCTAGACCAGATATTGCTGTCTTTTTAGGACAGCAACTTTTATCAACGATAGATGATAACAAAAATCGGTGTGCAGTGACCTTCCCTATTTACGTGGTGATAGCGAGTGTTCTATATATGTGTCCCAGGCTAGGTAAAGTGTCTGTTGACAAACGATGTGTGTTGCTTTGTGTATCGGGTCGAACAACTAATTAGCGATTGAGTGAGACCTCCGGCTTTCAACCACATCCTGATCAGAGACTACTATCAGAGGTTGCCTTCCACGTAACTCTCAATCAGGTTTGATCTCGTCACATGAATGTAGCAATGACTACCCACTGTGCGAGTTGTACCTGGTCGGATACACGTGTCAGAGGCTACCCAAACTGTAGGGTTGCATTTAGTCGGATATACGTATCAGAGGCTACCCGAACTGTAGGGTTGAATTCAGTCGGATTCACGTATCAGAAGCTACCCGAACTGTAGGGTTGCATTTAGTCAGATATACGTATCAGAAGCTACCCGAACTGTAGGGTTGCATTTAGGCGGATATACGTATCAGAGGCTACCCGAACTGTAGGGTTGCATTCAGTCGGATATACGTATCAGAGGCTACCCGAACTGTAGGGTTGCATTCAGTCGGATTCACGTGTCAAAGACTAGCTTCAGTTGGGTACTTGTATCAATGGCTACCCCCTGTAAGGTTGTATTTAGTCGAACCACGTATTAGAGACTACACAAGCTGTAAAGTGTTGTATTGAGTCGGAAACACGTATCAGAGATTAGCCTTAGTGTTAAGTACTGTATATTTATCAGAGGCCGTCCTCTTTAGGGTTGTCGTTAAGTATATGTATCAGAGGCCGTCCTCTTTAGGGTTGTCGTTAAGTATATGTATCAGAGGCCGTCCTCTGTAGGGTTGTATTTGGTCGTTAAGTATATGTATCAGAGGACGTCCTCTATAGGGTTGTCGTTAAGTATATGTATCAGAAGTCGTCCTCTGTAGGGTTGTATTTTGTCGTTAAGTATATGTATCTGAGGCCGTCCTCTGTAGGGTTGTATTTGGTCGTTAAGTATATGTATCAGAGGACGTCCTCTGTAGGGTTGTATTTGGTCGTTAAGTATATGTATCAGAGGACGTCCTCTGTAGGGTTGTATTTGGTCGTTAAGTATATGTATCAGAGGCCGTCCTCTATAGGGTTGTCGTTAAGTATATGTATCAGAAGTCGTCCTCTGTAGGGTTGTATTTTGTCGTTAAGTATATGTATCTGAGGCCGTCCTCTGTAGGGTTGTATTTGGTCGTTAAGTATATGTATCAGAGGACGTCCTCTGTAGGGTTGTATTTGGTCGTTAAGTATATGTATCAGAGGCCGTCCTCTGTAGGGTTGTCGTTAAGTATATGTATCAGAGGACGTCCTCTGTAGGGTTGTATTTGGTCGTTAAGTATATGTATCAGAGGCCGTCCTCTATAGGGTTGTCGTTAAGTATATGTATCAGAGGCCGTCCTCTATAGGGTTGTCGTTAAGTATATGTATCAGAGGCCGTCCTCTTTAGGGTTGTCGTTAAGTATATGTATCAGAGGCCGTCCTCTGTAGGGTTGTATTTGGTCGTTAAGTATATGTATCAGAGGACGTCCTCTGTAGGGTTGTATTTGGTCGTTAAGTATATGTATCAGATTCCATCCTCTGTAGGGTAATATTTTGTCGTTAAGTATATGTATCAGAGGCCGTCCTCTGTAGGGTTGTATTTGGTCGTTAAGTATATGTATCAGAGGCCGTCCTCTGTAGGGTTGTATTTGGTCGTTAAGTATATGTATCAGAGGCCGTCCTCTATAGGGTTGTCGTTAAGTATATGTATCAGAGGCCGTCCTCTTTAGGGTTGTCGTTAAGTATATGTATCAGAGGACGTCCTCTGTAGGGTTGTCGTTAAGTATATGTATCAGAGGCCGTCCTCTGTAGGGTTGTATTTGGTCGTTAAGTATATGTATCAGAGGACGTCCTCTGTAGGGTTGTATTTGGTCGTTAAGTATATGTATCAGAGGACGTCCTCTATAGGGTTGTATTTGGTCGTTAAGTATATGTATCAGAGGCCGTCCTCTATAGGGTTGTATTTGGTCGTTAAGTATATGTATCAGAGGACGTCCTCTGTAGGGTTGTATTTTGTCGTTAAGTATATGTATCAGAGGCCGTCCTCTGTAGGGTTGTATTTGGTCGTTAAGTATATGTATCAGAGGCCGTCCTCTGTAGGGTTGTATTTGGTCGTTAAGTATATGTATCAGAGGCCGTCCTCTTTAGGGTTGTCGTTAAGTATATGTATCAGAGGACGTCCTCTGTAGGGTTGTATTTGGTCGTTAAGTATATGTATCAGAGGCCGTCCTCTGTAGGGTTGTATTTGGTCGTTAAGTATATGTATCAGAGGACGTCCTCTATAGGGTTGTATTTGGTCGTTAAGTATATGTATCAGAGGCCGTCCTCTTTAGGGTTGTCGTTAAGTATATGTATCAGAGGCCGTCCTCTATAGGGTTGTCGTTAAGTATATGTATCAGATTCCATCCTCTGTAGGGTAATATTTTGTCGTTAAGTATATGTATCTGAGGCCGTCCTCTGTAGGGTTGTCGTTAAGTATATGTATCAGAGGCCGTCCTCTGTAGGGTTGTATTTGGTCGTTAAGTATATGTATCAGAGGACGTCCTCTGTAGGGTAATATTTTGTCGTTAAGTATATGTATCTGAGGCCATCCTCTATAGGGTTGTCGTTAAGTATATGTATCAGAGGACGTATATGTATCAGAGTATATGTATCGTCCTCTGTAGGGTTGTCGTTAAGTATATGTATCAGAGGCCGTCCTCTGTAGGGTTGTCGTTAAGTATATGTATCAGAGGCCGTCCTCTGTAGGGTTGTCGTTAAGTATATGTATCAGATTCCATCCTCTGTAGGGTTGTATTTGGTCGTTAAGTATATGTATCAGAGGCCGTCCTCTTTAGGGTTGTATTTGGTCGTTAAGTATATGTATCAGAGGCCGTCCTCTGTAGGGTTGTATTTGGTCGTTAAGTATATGTATCAGAGGCCGTCCTCTTTAGGGTTGTATTTTGTCGTTAAGTATATGTATCAGAGGCCGTCCTCTATAGGGTTGTCGTTAAGTATATGTATCAGAGGACGTCCTCTATAGGGTTGTCGTTAAGTATATGTATCTGAGGCCGTCCTCTTTAGGGTTGTATTTGGTCGTTAAGTATATGTATCAGAGGCCGTCCTCTGTAGGGTTGTATTTGGTCGTTAAGTATATGTATCAGATTCCATCCTCTGTAGGGTAATATTTTGTCGTTAAGTATATGTATCTGAGGCCGTCCTCTGTAGGGTTGTATTTGGTCGTTAAGTATATGTATCAGATTCCATCCTCTGTAGGGTTGTATTTGGTCGTTAAGTATATGTATCAGAAGTCGTCCTCTGTAGGGTTGTATTTTGTCGTTAAGTATATGTATCTGAGGCCGTCCTCTGTAGGGTTGTATTTTGTCGTTAAGTATATGTATCTGAGGCCGTCCTCTGTAGGGTTGTATTTTGTCGTTAAGTATATGTATCAGAGGACGTCCTCTGTAGGGTTGTATTTGGTCGTTAAGTATATGTATCAGAGGCCGTCCTCTGTAGGGTTGTATTTGGTCGTTAAGTATATGTATCAGAGGCCGTCCTCTGTAGGGTTGTATTTGGTCGTTAAGTATATGTATCAGAGGCCGTCCTCTTTAGGGTTGTCGTTAAGTATATGTATCAGAGGCCGTCCTCTGTAGGGTAATATTTTGTCGTTAAGTATATGTATCTGAGGCCGTCCTCTGTAGGGTTGTATTTGGTCGTTAAGTATATGTATCAGAGGCCGTCCTCTGTAGGGTTGTATTTGGTCGTTAAGTATATGTATCTGAGGCCGTCCTCTGTAGGGTTGTATTTGGTCGTTAAGTATACTGGACAAAATAAGTTAAGGATCATAAATTGTGACCATAATATCTTTAAAAATTCAAATCATGTATTGCGGGTAATTGCACTCGTAGTTTCTCCAATATGTACCTAAAGTCATGTCAAAGGTGAAAGCACGTGCATCTGAAGGTCTTGCCGTTCCGCTCTAGTTAACTATGGTGGTGTGAAAAACTGACTGGTCTATTACTACAGAGGAATCTTGCAGGTTTTGATTCTGTTACTTCTAAGCTAAAAAAAGTTGAATTTGGAAACATTTAATCAATTTGTAACGAAAACTTGAAAAACTAATCATGCGAAGACATTTAAATGATATGGAAGCCGCGCGAGGTATAGGGCTCCTTCAAGCTGGTCAAACTCAACGAAATGTGGCGGCACAGCTTCATGTTTCTCAGAGCGTGATTAGTAGGCTATGGAATCGCTATCAACAGACAAATAACGTCCGTCAACGCCCCAGATCTGGACGACCACGCTGTACGACAGCCCGACAGGACAGATTCATTTGCATCACGGCATGACGTCAGCGGTTTTTGAGTGCTCCTGTCTTGAATCTTCAGTTTCAGCGTGCTACAAATCTAAGGATTTCATCCCAGACAATCAGAAACAGACTCCATGCCTCTAATTTACGAGCTAGAAGACCAGCAGTCCGACCAATTTTATCCAGAGGTCATCGACAATCCAGACATCAATGGGCCACTCATCATTTGAATTGGCAATTACGTCATTGGAGAAATGTTATGTTCACAGATGAGTCTAGGTTTTGTGTTGACACACATGACGGTAGGAGGAGGGTATGGAGAACCCAAGGAGAGCGCTATGCAGACTGCTGTGTTGTCCAGCATGATCGCTTTGGTGGTGGGTCAGTGAGGGTTTGGGCAGGGATCAGTGTTGACTTCCATACAGACCTCTACATCATAGACAATGGATCTTTACAGCTGTTCGATACAGGGACGAGATTCTACACCCTATAGTAAGGCCCATTGCAGGAGTTGTTGGCCATGATTTTATTCTGATGGATGATAATGCTTATCCTCACCGTGCTCGTGTGGTCAACGACTATCTTCAACGTGAAGCAATCGTTGCATGGACTGGCCAAGTCGTTCTCCTGATCTGAACCCTATCGAGCATGCTTGGGACACCTTGCAACGCCGGGTTTCAGCTCGACCTAATCCGCCACAGAACCGCCAACAGCTTATGATTGCTCTGCAAGAGGAATGGCAGCGCATCCCACAGATCAGCCACCGACGACTAATAAGGAGCATGTGCAGACGTTGCAGGGCAGTTATTGATGTCAACGGAGGTCATACTGCCTATTAAACTGCCAATTGCAGTTTGATGAGTTTTCCTTGTCTACATGATTAACTTGCTCTACTTCCTCTTACACTTTGATTTCAAGGATGCTGTTACTCAGGGTTATCTGCTCTTGGTAGCAATTACCACAAATGAATTTGTTTTGTGTAATTAAAGACTAAAATGAATGTTCTGTCATTAAAATTTAAAATATAATCATATTATTATTTGTATGTAAAACTGCACTGTTTCAAGTTTATGATCCTTAACTTATTTTGTTCAGTATATATGTATCAGATTCCATCCTCTGTAGGGTAATATTTTGTCGTTAAGTATATGTATCAGAGGCCGTCCTCTATAGGGTTGTCGTTAAGTATATGTATCAGATTCCATCCTCTGTAGGGTTGTATTTGGTCGTTAAGTATATGTATCAGAGGACGTCCTCTGTAGGGTTGTATTTGGTCGTTAAGTATATGTATCAGATTCCATCCTCTGTAGGGTTGTATTTGGTCGTTAAGTATATGTATCAGAGGACGTCCTCTGTAGGGTTGTATTTGGTCGTTAAGTATATGTATCAGAGGACGTCCTCTGTAGGGTTGTATTTGGTCGTTAAGTATATGTATCAGATTCCATCCTCTGTAGGGTTGTATTTGGTCGTTAAGTATATGTATCAGAGGCCGTCCTCTGTAGGGTTGTATTTTGTCGGATACGCATATTAGATACTACCTTCTTTAGAGGTGCTATCAACCGGATACACGTATCAGATTCTACCTTTGTATTCTTGTGTAAAGTCGAATACATGTATCAGAGAACCTCGATGGGGTTGTATTTTGTGGGATACATGTATCACAGACTACCCTGTATTTTGTCTGATACATGTATCAGAGTCTATCTTAACAGGGTTGTATTTTGTCGAATACATGTATCACAGACTACCCTGTATTTTGTCTGATACACGTATCAGAGTCTATCTTAATAGGGTTGCATTTTGTAGGATACACGTATCACAGATTACCCTGTATTTTGTCGAATACATGTATCAGAGACTATCCTGTATTTTGTCGAATACATGTATCACAGTCTACCCTGTATTTTGTCTGATACACGAATCAGAGTCTATATAAATAGGGTTGTATTTTGTCGAATACATGTATCAGAGACTACCCTGTATTTTGTCGGATACATGTATCAGAGACTACCCCAATATGGTGGTATTTTGTGGGATACATGTATTCCTATATGTTGTATTGTATTAGACTAACCTGGGTTGCAACACAGCTTGATAAACTCAACTGGGATGTATTTAGAAAAAAAGGATTGGAGCTGTGAAAAGGTGTTGTGTTTTCTTAAACTATGGTTTAGAAATCCTTTGGATGCGATAATTTACTTGTACAAGGTTGTCACAACTCTATTGTAAAGATTGAAAGAGATACTGAAATGCCCGAATAAAAAGATTAAAATTTTGTGAGTATGAAACTCCCCCATACAACTCACGGTTTTTTAGTAAGGTGTGTCGAGTACGACTGTACCGTGGTAGTCGGGGAAATGTTAGTTTTGTCCCCGCGTGTTTCTGCCGGTAATACACATCACTTTGAGTATGTATATTACACACAAACACACACACCGCGACCTATATCTTCTACTTTACGGCCTGTCCATCGATAACCAGACGGCTAGGTTTAAAGAACGAACTAGACTGCAAGTCAGATGGGATGTACAAACCTTCTTCTCAGGAATAAATTAACTGGCAATCGATTTAGATAAAACCCGGGTAATGTGAAACCATATACGCATAGTAAACATTTACATGTCTACACGTAGAAGTGGATTTCTCACCACCTTTTGTATCATGCCGCTTTGTGCTGACATAGGTTGGTGTAACGTGTAGACTGTATTTCACACGTGGAGTTATAACTCAGACAATTATCCTGTACTACGTGTGACTCATAGAAAGTGATCCTCACAGCCCCTATATATACCATGTTTTACAGAACGCCGTACTAAACCCGCTGTATGGGCTCGTACTAGAACGCTTGGTTTCAATTGTACATTGCTTAGTAAATCTATCAATGCTTCCTTGTTCAGAGAGCTGACCACAGATAATCTCAACACTGGACAGGACACCGCGACCTCTAGCAATCTATTGTATGCATGTGTATTCGTCAACTTGATAAATTCTTGTTGAAAATGATCCAGTGCTGTTACTACACATAAGCACTCGTGCGTATGAAGCTATAAATCGATTCTTTCGTAAGATAGAGAAGTAAATGGTCGTGTATTCTATATACCAGGAACAACAGATAAATATGACAACTCTAAAGTAAAATGGCATCACTCCTATGACGGGAGTTAATCACTGACATGTGTGCGATCTAGAAGTGTATTTATAGACACTAGTAATGATGTCTTGCTATAAACAACACTGTCGGGTTCATGGTACGGATGTGACATTTCAATATATTGTCGTATAAACAGCCAGTCCACTAAGCACTGGAATTACTATGCAGATCTTATGTGACAATGTTTACGCAAAATTTAAGTTTGTATCGACATCAGCACGTTTATATGGGCATTCAAATAAAAAAAATTGAAAACGAACAGATGTATAAAGAAATTTACGTACTTCATTTTCTGCACGTGGAATACTGCAGATTCATTTAAATTACTGTTGCTTTATTCCAATATTCATGAGGTTATCAAACTATGTAAATATCAGGAGTCATGCTTCAACAGAAACGGCTCACCCATATTTTTTCAAAAGAGAGGAAACAATGCCGGTTTACAATGGACACATTACAGTACTTATATTGAATAGTGATATTTGTTGAACACAATACAGTACTGATGTTAAATAGTGAGATTTGTTGAACACAATACAGCACTGATGTTAAATAGTGATATTTGTTGAACACAATACAGTACTGATGTTAAATAGTGATATTTATTGAACACATTACGGTACTGATGTTAAATAGTGATATTTGTTGGACACATTACGGTACTGATGTTAAATAGTGATATTTGTTGGACACAATACAGTACTGATATTAAATAGTGATATTTGTTGGACACATTACGGTACTGATGTTAAATAGTGATATTTGTTGGACACAATACAGTACTGATGTTAAATAGTGATATTTGTTGGACACATTACGGTACTGATATTAAATAGTGATATTTGTTGAACACTACGATACTGATGTTAGATAGTGACATTTGTTGAACACATTACAGTAATGATGTTAAATAGTGATATATGTTGAACACAATACAGTACTGATATTAAAAAGTGATATTTGTTGGACACATTACGGTACTGATGTTAAATAGTGATATTTGTTGGACACAATACAGTACTGATGTTAAATAGTGATGTTTGTTGGACACATTACGGTACTGATATTAAATAGTGATATTTGTTGAACATAATACAGTACTGATGTTAAATAGTGATATTTGTTGGACACATTACGGTACTGATATTAAATAGTGATACTTATTGGACACGTTATGGTACTGATATTAAATAGTGATATTTGTTGGACACAATACGGTACTGATATTAAATAGTGATATTTGTTGGACACAATACGGTACTGATATCAAATAGTGATATTTGTTGGACACATTACGGTACTGATATTAAACAGTGATATTTGTTGGACACAATACGGTACTGATATTGAATAGTGATATTTGTTGGACATATTACGGTACTGATATCAAATAGTGATATTTGTTGAACACTACGATACTGATGTTAAATAGTGATGTTTGTTGAACACAATACAGTACTGATGTTAAATAGTGATATTTTTTGGACACATTACGGTACTGATATTAAATAGTGATATTTGTTGGACACAATACAGTACTGATGTTAAATAGTGATGTTTGTTGGACATATTACGGTACTGATGTTAAATAGTGATATTTGTTGAACACATTACGGTACTGATATTAAATAGTGATATTTATTGGACACGTTATGGTACTGATATTAAATAGTGATATTTGTTGGACACATTACGGTACTGATGTTAAATAGTGATATTTTTTGGACACATTACGGTACTGATATTAAATAGTGATATTTGTTGGACACATTACGGTACTGATATTAAATAGTGATATTTGTTGGACACAATACGGTACTGATATTGAATAGTGATATTTTTTGGACACATTACGGTACTGATATTAAATAGTGATATTTGTTGAACACTACGATACTGATGTTAAATAGTGATGTTTGTTGAACACAATACAGTACTGATGTTAAATAGTGATATTTTTTGGACACATTACGGTACTGATATTAAATAGTGATATTTGTTGGACACAATACAGTACTGATGTTAAATAGTGATGTTTGTTGGACATATTACGGTACTGATGTTAAATAGTGATATTTGTTGAACACATTACGGTACTGATATTAAATAGTGATATTTGTTGAACACATTACGGTACTGATATTAGATAGTGATATTTGTTGGACACAATACGGTACTGATATTAGATAGTGATATTTGTTGGACACATTACGGTACTGATATTAGATAGTGATATTTGTTGGACACATTACGGTACTGATGTTAAATAGTGATATTTGTTGGACACATTACGGTACTGATATTAAATAGTGATATTTGTTGGACACATTACGGTACTGATGTTAAATAGTGATATTTGTTGGACACATTACGGTACTGATATTAAATAGTGATATTTGTTGGACACAATACGGTACTGATGTTAAATAGTGATATTTGTTGGACACATTACGGTACTGATATTAAATAGTGATATTTGTTGGACACATTACGGTACTGATGTTAAATAGTGATATTTGTTGGACACATTACGGTACTGATATTAAATAGTGATATTTGTTGGACACATTACGGTACTGATGTTAAATAGTGATATTTGTTGGACACAATACAGTACTGATGTTAAATAGTGATATTTGTTGGACACATTACGGTACTGATGTTAAATAGTGATATTTGTTGGACACATTACGGTACTGATATTAAATAGTGATATTTGTTGGACACATTACGGTACTGATGTTAAATAGTGATATTTGTTGGACACATTACGGTACTGATATTAAATAGTGATATTTGTTGAACACAGATGTTGTTATTTGAAGGCATGAATATCTTTTCCAGAAGTTTTTTTTGTAACAACGCTTACTTTTTGGCGATTTCTCTCGAATGCGGACAATTTTTTAACATTTGAATGTCTGAAGTGGGCTTCTATAGAGGGAGTATCGCATATAACATTGTACTCTAGTTCACTTGACAAACGCTTTACCGAAAGATCTAAAGAGAAATTTCTTCAGTCGAGACGGTACAGAGAAGGAATTAATTTTGGGAGTTTTTATATTGATATGATTATGTTGCTCATAAATGAGACATTTGTGTGAGGTCGTAATTCTCCACAATAACAGTCCATTCCATGCCCATATGTATCCCTATCAAATATTGTGATCTCTCTATCATAACAGTGGATTTCTCTACATTGAAAATACACCATCTCCCATCCGCATCCTCGATATTCCATGGGTTAACCATCATTTTCGCTCTCTGCAACCCTGCAATATATCATTGCAAAAGTGAAGGTTCCTTGAGCGCCACCTTGTGGACAAGACGAAAAGACTAGTTTGATCTTCTGATGTATATCACACGAATCTCGAGGTCGCATAACATTGTGTTGTAATGGGTTTGAAGTTGGGTGTAGATCCTATGTAAACTTCAAAAGGAGCGATTTTGCCAGAACACATTCCAGGGGTGCAGAGAGTGAACGTGGTCGTAACCCCTGGAGTATCGAGGATGATTCCAGGGGTGCAGAGAGTGAAAGTGATCGTAACCCCTGGGGTATCGAGGTTGGTTCCAGCGGTGCAGAGAGTGAAAGTGATCGTAACCCCTGGGGTATCGAGGTTGGTTCCAACGGTGCAGAGAATGAAAGTGATCGTAACCCCTGGGGTATCGAGGTTGGTTCCAACGGTGCAGAGAGTGAAAGTGATCGTAACCCCTGGGGTATCGAGGTTGGTTCCAGCGGTGCAGAGAGTGAAAGTGATCGTAACCCCTGGGGTATGGAGGATGGTTCCAACGGTGCAGAGAGTGAAAGTGATCGTAACCCCTGGGGTATCGAGGTTGGTTCCAGCGGTGCAGAGAGTGAAAGTGATCGTAACCCCTGGGGTATGGAGGATGGTTCCAACGGTGCAGAGAGTGAAAGTGATCGTAACCCCTGGGGTATCGAGGATGGTTCCAGGGGTGCATAGAGTAAAAGTGATCGTAACCCCTGGGGTATTGAGAAGGGTTCAAGGGGTGCAGAAAGCGAAGGCGGTCGTTACCCATGGAGTATCGAGGATGTTCCCATCCGTTGAAAAGCTTTTTCAGTTTCAAACCAATATTCCGTCATGATTTAACTTGTTAATGTACAGTTGTCAACGTTCTATTTATGACATAGGAACAAGAAAAGCCAGCAGAAGAATGGCAGTTCCTTGCATCTTGTCTGCTTCTGTTTCTTTGTTACGATAAAAATCATTTGCGAACTAATATTACACACATTTCGAATGTCGGTTGTACCTTTTGCATAAATAATAGTGTCCATGATGAGACCTCTGCTGTTGATGTCAAGACTGAAGTCAGAATGTCCTTGTGAAGTTTGCATTGTCGCCGCCATCTTGAAACGAACCCTTCGGATCATATACACGATGGGTAACAAACAAGGTCCTTAAATTTCTAACAAAAAATAACAAAGTAAATACATTTGAAAAGCTAGTTTATCAATCGCCCGCTGTCCACATAGTTCTAAAAAAAATACAGAACACATGGTGCCTTACACGAATTATTACATGAAAAACAAACCAAAACATCATATTTGGTCGATGAACGAACCAGGAAGATACGCGCGTCCAGACCAATAGAAAAATCGTTTAAATGTCACGTCAATATTATTGTAATGTGTCAGACTGGCCCACTTTGTTACGCTGACCACTCACGACATGTCACATACATTCGTGTATTTACATCAGCAATACTGACTTGATTGGTCTGACTCGCGTGCAGCTAATAATATTCGTTATATGTTTGAGGTGAAACGTTTATGACAATTAGCAGTCATGGGGATATGGCCAGATAACGAACATTTCGGGAAAAAAGGAACTGGACCCAGTTTACAGCTTTTAAAGTCTTCGATAGGAAATTAAAGTAAATAAATAAATGTTATTCCCCGTAATCAATACGTAACATGTTCTTTTATCGATGACGCCCAAAATTAAACCGTTACCATGACAATCATACCAGTCATCATAATATGTTTTATTAGATATTTTCTCCGAGGTGGGGTAGTCTAAGAAATGGGGGGTATTATATATATTGAAGATATTATATCACGTGTAAATAAGACACAAGAGCATGCGGGTACTGAAAATATCATAGTAAGTGTGTATTTAGAAAATGATAAAATTGTGTACTGCGGATATAATTGCACATGTGTACTAAGGATATGGTTACACATGTGTTGAGGATATGGTTACACATGTGTACTAAGGATATGGTTACACATGTGTTGAGGATATGGTTACACATGTGTACTGAGGATATTATTACACATGTGTTGGGGATATGATTACATATGTGTACTGAGGATATGGTTACACATGTGTACTGATGATATTATTACACATGTGTTGGGGATATGATTACACGTGTGTACTGATGATATTATTACACATGTACTGAGGATGTGATTACACATGTGTTCTGAGAATATAATTACACATGTGTACTGAGGATATGATTACACATGTGAACTGGGGACATGTTTACACATATGTACTGAGGATATGATTACACATGTGTACTGGGGACATAGTTACACATATGTACTGAGGATATGATTACACATATGTACTGGGGATATGGTTACACATATGTACTGTTGATATGATTACACATGTGTACTGAGGATATGATTACCCTTGTGTACTGTTGATATGATTACACATGTGTACTGGGGATATTGTTACACATGTGTTCTGAGGATATGATTAAACATTTGCACTGAGACTGTGATAAAACCTCTGTATTGATTTAGTAAATAATACGTTTCTACGGGAGTATTACTGATCTTGGGTAATAAAGATGTTATGACACGTGTAATAGTGTAATCAGGATATGACAAGATCTGTTTATTAAGGATATGATATAACATGTATGTTGATGACACAACTGTTGCGTACATTTTGACTTATAACATGGACAGCAGTCATCGTCTTCACGTCCTCTTTACTTACACAAAGTCACGTTCTGCAGCATGCTTATCATTCATATATATACGAGAAGACGATTGTATGTTTTCTTTAAATAATGATCAGACTAGAAATAGATGAGGAATGCTGGTTCAGACACATAAACCGGTATACACCGAATCCCTTCGGATCAATAATGAATGCATTTTGCATGATTTCGTGTGAAAGACATGCACACATTGAATCGGTCCAGACGATTGCCTAGTTTTCGGTAACAGCGGAAATTACTGTGCGATTCTGGTAAAGACAACGGACACGGTTCCGGATTGACGTTGTTTAACGACGTAAGCAATTTTCTATTCATTACAAAATTAGTAGTTTTTCTGTCATCCCTGAAATATTTATCATATATGGAGCGATACGCACTGTCGTCTGTTCGAAAGGACTGTAAGGTGCTCCATACAGATCATATAAAATTGTTTAAGATGCAAACGTTTTGAAGACTCACCTCTAGGTTAAATAAATGTAAGTCAAAAATGTCCTACGCCAAACAGGAATTACTGCAGTTATCTGTCTTGAACATCGGAATACCGTAAATGAGGAATTTTCAATACCTGTGTTATAGAGGTTTTATAATGTATATATAAGTTCATATGGCATTTATTTCCCTTTAATTCACGGTCGAGGATGTGACGTATCATTTCCCTTTAATTCACGGTCGAGGATGTGACGTAGAAGAATTATTACCTAAGATACACGACAAGGTATTCTTGTCCACATACAGACCGTCTTATTGATTCTCAGTTGTCTTCATTTTACATTTCCTGCAGAGAAAACTTGTTTTTCTTGAAGACAAGAAGGACGTTCGTGAATCAGGAGCATGCGAGGAATAGTCCCAATTATAGATGGACCGTGAAACAATACGCAAATACCCACGTCGGATAGTGTTCATCGGGAAAATGGGAACATAAAACGTATTCTATGTAAAGAAGCATTTGCCAGTAAATTGGTAGAAATCTGAAATTGTCACCTAATGATGTACACCCTGTATCTGATTTGAACGTCCCCGAGTTGGACGGTTTTCCACAGACTGTAGAAACGGACACCTTTTAACACAACCTTGACACATGTTTGGGAACAGTACGACAAACATTATTCCGTAACAATACACGACTGTGTATCTCATCTGCAGCAATAAAAACATTGACCGCGAAGTGACGCAGTATAAGTTTCATCTGTTACAAATGTACAGCTTGTTGGGATTAAAAATAAGTGTTGTGGAAAGTTTAGAAGAATGCGTTAAATCTGCACCTTCTTGTATTTCATTACCAAAATATCGCCAGAGTCGTTGTTTTTCTGTTTTAGGCACTTGTTCAAACGTTGTACCCGGGGATCTTTAGTGATTTCTGGTGGAGTGCTTTTGTTTGTAAACGTGCGCGTGATATGAAGTGCGAAGAGAAGAAGAACTTAAATTGCTAATGGATACACTAACATTTTAACAAGATACTTTATATAATTTCGACATCAATTTCGCCCATAAAAACAACATTTTATATGTTGTACTTTATTCCACTTAACTCGATTTCATGAACAACATGTTTCGGCTATCTATGGGAATGTCTTACACATTCTTTTCTCAAGGTGTATCATCAGATCGGCGTTACAAAGACGGCTAGTAGTGCATGACGTCTGAAAGAGGTGCCTGCCAAAATAGAGACGTTGGAACTGGAATTACAATTCATTAGATATTCAAGGGCCTATTCCCATTATCACGATTTTCGTGCAAGAAGTCGTCAAACTCACAACAACGATTTTCAAAAGACGTAGATTCATGAAAATTATGGGAATGTTTTACGGCGAGATGAAACTGGACGTGTTTGATGTTCCTTAGTCCTATTGGTTTCGTTGTTGTATATCGTGTTTTCATTTGAGAACGTGACATTACTTACTTGAATTGACCAAAATATACATATCGGGTGTCGTCGATGAAGCAGAAGACGTTTACTCTTCCGGAACACCTAATCTTATTCTCCTTTTTTAAGACTCTCCATGTAAATATTTATATTTTGTTCCAGTATTATTGGACTTGAATTTGGATTATGATTATATTAACATGTTGGTATTTTCTTGATTTCTTTTACTTCTAGTCATAAGTTTTGCAAATGACCCTACTATACATATAAAACAACTTCAGCTGATTTGTGTGGTTTGAAAGGTATGTCTTTAGCTTTCACTTATTTACACAGGTCATCATCCTTTCTGCTATAAAATTATATAGATACATTAATTTGAACTTTTTACAAAAACTTTACAGAAAAGTGTTGATGGACTTTGACCTTTGACCAGGTGACCCTACAACCAAGAACAGAATCTCTGCAACATTTCCTTAAACTTTCAAATGTATATACAAAAAGTTGAAGTTTTTAAAATTTTTATTGTTATTTTAATAATATGGCTCCGTCCAGATATCCCTGTATACCTGAAGACTAAGTGGTACATACTGAAATGATACGTATTTCACTATTTTTGCCCCACGCCATGAAGGCAGAGGATTGAGAACACAAGTTTTGCCTCATCATCTTTTGATGCTGATGACCACGTTAGGTTTGAATCGGCTCAGCGGTTCTTAAGAAGATGCTCAAAATCTGAAAAATCAATGGCCGCTGGACTATGCTCGAAGGACAAAAGGCTCACTTATCCTCAAAAGTCGCTATGTAAAGCAGTCTGGTGTTGTATCCACACTATGATCAAGTAATATGATTTCGAAAATAGACCCATTGCATTATCTCCATGTTATAGGAAAACTTGATACAAAACATATTTCCCAACGTTGTCATTCATATACCATATTTCAGGAAAAAATCCGCTTAGTGTACTGGGATTAAAATAACTGGTTCCTTTTTTCATCGTCAACATCACCACATCGCAATGATCTAAGCAAGCGTCAATGGATGAACAATTATTGTAATATAATGAATAGTTTATGCCTATTCCGAATATCAAGCCACACAATTTTAAGTGATGCAATTTCATCCTTGTAACCCTTCTTTTTTCTGTTGAAGCTAATATTTTAACTTGTGAAATATTTACATCATATCGAGCATTTACACCAATCACAATTAAAATCGCCTGTGTAGTTTGTGTCCTCAACGTTTTCAGTACTTAGGTTTATAGTTATCCGCTCAACTTTCTATTTCACATGCAGAATAAAGCAACATAGACTATATCTGATAATGGGAGTTCCTTTATTTGGTTGTTAAAGACGACATACAGAAAAATAACGAAATACCTTACATTTTCAACTTTCATCGCAATGTGAAGGAAACATTATATCTTGATGATACAAGCATATGTCGAGATGAAGCCAACGCCAGATGCACATTTCTTACGCTGTTTTTGAATGCTTGGGATGAAGTCGTGCGCTGAGCGATCTCTTGTTATCGAGTGTTTCATGTATCACTACATGATTGCAGAACAACAGGTGCTTTTTCAGTGTTTACAAAACATTTATTCATAAAGAAGTTAATTATATCGCCATGTGTTATTGGACTGGAGAAAAAAGTATGTTCACGATTTTCGGTCATGAAAGCTTGAATATAGGTTAAGAATATAATATTAAGTTTTCCAGTTTCCTTACGTATCAAATGCGTCAGACTGTCAAATGAAATATGGGTTTATACTTATTAATTTCTAGCCATGTTTTATTTTGTTTGATAAACGAATGCGTGCGACTGACTCTTAATTCTAAGCTAACTATGCCAGGCATGTTTTGGGCAATGCTACATTCCTCTCATTTTATCATATGGTATTGCACACTCCCTACTATCGACATTTGTCATTATTTATGCCCTTTTACAATAAATAAAGAGAAAACAGCAGCCTACGTCATTCTCGTGAGCGCTACTTCCGGTCTAGACACCACACACTTCCGATAGTTTCCCTCGTGCAGGCAGCTCGACACTCGATATCTCCCACCTCTTTATTCACTGTTAACCTGATACAAAAAATGAGAAAAATCTCAAGTTTCTCTTTCGACATTCCTTGATAACCCAACCGTCACGCTCCCGATTGAACTGCACCCATGTTAGATAGTATTGACTTGCTGCAAAAGTTAGCAAGACATGGAACAGAATACCGAACTGCAGAAATGTGAAGGGTCATACCGGTATGATGACAGGGAATTTTTATTTGTAAATAATTGAATGAATGCTCGGAAATGACAGAGATATTACGCTGTATGTTTTTATTGTTTTTAGCTTATTAAAGCTATAGATTTTTTTTGTCGTCAATTCTATGGTGGTATGCAATAACGGGGTTTCGATTACGACACCACGTAGTATCGAACGTCTACGTAAGTGTGAGGAACGACAACTATGGGTAGAAATTTGTGTAAGAGATGTTTTGACAGGGAATTTTTATTTGTAAATAATTGAATGTAATTTAGATGACAGAGATATTACATCTATTTACCTCAAAATACTGAATAAATCGGAAGATTATAACATGATTATAAGACATTGACATACAAAATTTCAGTTTTCTATATGTTTAGAAAAATGAACAAGTAACGCTAGTGTTATTATCCGTGATCGACAGTGATCATTGTAAATAAAATGCGTTGTTCGTTGAAAATTAATGGATTACCCAACAAAAAGAATCATCGTTTTATCAAAACAAAATAAAAATGCAGCAATAAGGTCACGCAAAATCAATTAGTAGCTACTTCATGAATCCTTCTCCTATATTATGTCAAGATAAACAATAACTCTTTTTTTACGAACTCCGTTTGTTCCTGACGCTTGAAACTTATAATGAACATAGCCGTGCAAGCGTTTGGGTGACGTTTATGTTGCTGAACAAGAAAGATAGCGGGCACAAACTGGAAGACACATTTGGAAATTTTAACAAACAATGATGTAAAGAAAACGAAAACAAGGATTAAGCTGACTCATTAGAGCTTGTAAACAACACAGAAGGATTGAATAAGTTTGAACTGTAACGGTGATACGAATCGCGCCATGCTTGGCAAAAACTGCAATGAAAATTGCTATTTAATGACTCCTGCTAATGTTCAGCCGTTTTGAATTATAGCTTTGAAAACACTTGTAGAAATATTGAATACAGTATAGACAAGCTTTCTAATGAAAAAATTAACTTAAAATTGAATATGAAAAATTGAATGTACTTGAGTTTGCAAGGATCCTTGGATTTATAGGGTTGCACTGAAAGCCCAACCACGCATCCTCTCATTAGTGCAGATAAAGGTCCTCTGTACTTGGACCCACCGGCGTCATGAAATGCCTTTTTTTTTATAAATAACCTAGCAAATGACATATTCAAGAAAATTAGGAGTATTTACAATAAACTGACCAAGACATGTTATAATTTGTAGACAAAAAATAAAAATGGTGTAGAATTCAATAAACCACACACTGCGCATTGCAATCCAATGGCCAGCCAAAGTCATTCACAACTAAGTGAATCTATTTTTAAAATGTATTTTGCCTATTTTTTTTCAATGATATGGTTGATAGTGGTTTGTTTTGTTAATTTATGTCCATAGTAGGTAACATGTTTTTAAAAGGTTTTGTTTATAAATACAGATTATCGGATAATCATTTGTGACTGCAGATGCGGAATTACATCCTATTGTGATTATGACTTACCTGTACATACCTATATGTCGGGGTAAAGACACGACGGATTTTCAGTACATTCTCGTACTGCAAAAACTTTTTGGGCTTAGATCTATATCCAAGTCTGTGATATCTATATATACCTATAGATATCTATAGAAGTTAAATTAAGGCATAAACTAAATTTGTTTACTGTGTAATATAATTATCATCTTGTTTTGATAATGTCTGCTGTAAAATGATTGTTTACAAGACATTTCACGAACCTCTATACACATTTGGTTTTGATGCCCCCCCTATCATCAGAATGTATAATATTAAGCTCTTCACATTATCCTTAAAAGGTAGTCAATTAAGGATTACAAGGTGTTTAACAAGATATTTCAAGAATTTCTCAATAGATTTGGTTCATATTCACACAACTATATAAAGATATCGATAAAGTTTTACATTTGGTCAAACTCTGGTACTTATCTCTCTGGATTAAAAACTCGAAGGGTACTATGACAACTTCTCCTATCTGTCGTTTAGAAGACTACCGAGGTATTAGTTTGAACAGGGACATTCACATTGATGACATTTTCTAGTTGTATGGTAAGGGTATTATTCAGGGGAGACAATTTCAAATTGTTACCTTATTTTGGTATTCATCCAATTTCAGGCGTATCAGGGTCCTGCCATCTTGTTGTTAAGGATAACTACAGGTATTTTTGTGTCGCTTTTAATTTTTTAGATCAGACAATTATTAGTTAGTTTCTGCTTATTTTCCATTCTAGTTTAAATATGAAATGGTGTGCAAATCATTGTCAACCGCAGTAATTTCTAATAAAAACTGATGATAACAGCTTGCTCGATACTGAAACCCCTTCCTTTCTGTAAATTTCATAAAGAAAATTCTATCAACAACGAAATGAATTGCCCCCTCGCTCCATTTTTTCAAAACTATAAAAAAAAAAAAAAAAAAAAAACATGGAGTTTTGGCCGCCTATTTTGTGAAAGAAATCCTCACATCTTGTTCGCAAATGAAAATCTTGCTCCTTGTAAAATAAATTGAAAATTACAAAACTCGTGTTCTTTGTTTATTTATATCTGACGTATGTAAAGATGGGACTATTTCATCAGTAGAAGATCATACAAGATTAACATTGGCTTTTATCAAACCTAACCCAAAGGGCTAAATGAGCCTCTGCGAACAATTATAGCCTTAAAATAACTTCTGACTTGTAAGAAAAAGTCCTAGAATGGCGATTTTTGATAGAGAGACCACGCAAAGGACTCATGTACTTGACGTTGTTATAAAATCATCTGACATATGAAAATTGCGAAATGCATTAATAGTGCACCTCCCCGTCTAGATGTTGACTTTATTTTTAGATCACTTTGGTTTTTTCCTCAGTGGCCTCGTAAGGCTTCAAAACGTCTTCCTTCAACATCACTGACGAATCCTAGAAGGACGAAAGAGCTGTATGATGTAGTTTAAATCATTGAATAGCTATACTGTATTTAACTCTACATTTGTATTAAAAGGTGTTATTCACTAATTTGTGTGTCTTTTGTACAAGCCTTGACCCATACGCAAGGTCAATATAGCTTCCTTGGATGAAAGCCTTACAAACTTTGCGAGGACAATGACCTTGACTCATTTTCAAGGTCACAGAAGTGAAATTTATTTAAATTCTCAAATGACTTTTCCTTATCTAATTGAAAGCCTAGACTCAAACGTATCTGAAAGATTCCTGGGATAGAGTCCAAAAATTTGCGATCGAAATAACCTTGACAGGGGTTAAATTAGGTAAAAAGTTCAAACAACATTTAATCTTTAACCAAAATGCTTAGAATCGAGATATTGCGTCCGCAGCTTCCTTACATTTTGGATACAGCAAATCAAAGTATGTGAAAAGAAATGACCTTCACCCATGCTTAAGGTCACAAAAGTCAAAATAGCTGAAATGCTTAAAAGATTCTTCTGTTTCAATGAAAGACTTTGAATGAACCATATTTACCTGAAGGATCATTGTTTGACGCCAATGTTTGCGAATTAATTTGGTCCATATTCAAAGTCACAGAGTATATTCCATAACAGGATCAATCACTTAGAGATGAACCTGCAGTGTAATCATGTTAGTTTCAAAGTTTGTAATTATTTGTGATTTACACGTACCTTGTTGAATATCAATGGAAAATGTATTTGTGGAATACAAAAATCTGTATTTCGGGTTTTTTTTTTTTTTTTTTGTCTTTTGGAATTATTAGCTTCTGCGTAGTGTAAAACCGAATTAGCAATTGAAGACTATTTTATCGATATGAAGACGACATGATTAATTGGACGTAAATAAATGAAAACTTTGAGGAATTAAACATAACTAAACATTGTACCAGTCAGAGTGCTATCATAATACCAACATACGGTTCCTATCTCCCGCTGTTGAAAACATTATAACTTGGTAAAACATGTAACAGAAGAAAAACAGTGTATAATCATGTGCTTTGTATAAAAGATAAATACTTATCCCTAGTGTTCTATAGGGGCAGCATTGGCTGACTCTCTGTCCGCCATAACTATTAATTTATTTATTTATCTATTTATATAATACGGTTTACATCCGGTTTCTCAACAGACCAGAGCAGACAGGGAAGTGAGTTGAATCGGTGAAAAAAATACCAACATGTCAACACAATCATAATCCAACTTCAAACAACGATTGAAGGTAGATAATGAAGGAAAGGGGATGGGATAGAGATGAGATAGCGTTCCTGCGACCAAAACCTATATTCTAGAAATCAACTCTGTTGTCTAACATTTCCTAACCACAGGAATCTAGCCAGATCTATAAGATAAGCTCATACGAGAGGAATTGGGGGGTTCAAACCTATAACTTGGTATAATATGCACTTTTGAAGTCCGTCCAATCTCCTTGAAATATTTGTTATTTGAACCGGTCTTAATCTTAACGTATCCTAACCTGAGCTCTGAGTCAGTGTTAATAGACCCAATATTCATCGACATTACAAGATGGAACTTTAATTCTCAGACGGAACATCCATTTTAAGTCTGTAACAATAAATCTGTTGTTGGTCACTGACGTTGTTAGTCAAGAGACTCCGGCATTTAGTTTTACCTAATGAGTGATCATGATTACGTGTAAAATTAAACAAGCGCCTTTGCCATGCTCTCGTAAAGTAAGTTGTCCAGTTGTCCGTCTTAGAACCGATGTAAACTCCCAGCCATCACGATGCACTATTTGACGGAATTGATGTTGAAGGCTGTTGTCCAGTTGTCCGTCTTAGAACCGATGTAAACTCCTAGCCATCACGATGCACTATTTGACGGAATGGATGTTGAAGGCTGTTGTCCTGTTGTCCGTCTTAGAACCGATGTAAACTCCTAGCCATCACGATGCACTATTTGACGGACTGGATGTTGAAGACTATTGTCCAGTTGTCCGTCTTAGAACCGATGTAAACTCCCAGCCATCACGAAGCACTATTTGACGGACTGGATGTTGAAGACTGTTGTCCAGTTGTCAGTCTTAGAACCGATGTAAACTCCCAGCCATCACGATGCACTATTTGAAGGACTGAATGTTGAAGACTGATGTCCTGTTGTCCGTCTTAGAACCGATGTAAACTACTAGCCATCACGATGCACTATTTGACGGACTGGATGTTGAAGACTATTGTCCAGTTGTCCGTCTTAGAACCGATGTAAACTCCCAGCCATCACGAAGCACTATTTGACGGACTGGATGTTGAAGACTGTTGTCCAGTTGTCAGTCTTAGAACCGATGTAAACTCCCAGCCATCACGATGCACTATTTGAAGGACTGAATGTTGAAGACTGATGTCCAGTTGTCCGTCTTCGGACCGATGTAAGCCCATAGCCATCACGATGCGCTCACTACCTGACGGACTGGATGTTAAAATGATATACTTTCTTGTCACAACCGATAGAAAAGGTGTTTTAACATCTAAAAGTATGTTTAAAGTTATGCAGTTTTTGTTAATCTTAAAAATTTCAAAAATAGGAGCGACCCATACCTAATTTATATCATTATGATTCAGAGGTCTTTCAGAAATTGTAAAAAATATCATTGCGCATGCACAATTGTTTTTTTAATCCACCCATCAGGGTCTTATCGTTATATATGTTTCTACAGGCCTTGTAACAATACTGGAATGTAGTTTTTGCCTCTGTAGATGATAATGAACATTTTAAGTATTTTATATATAGATATCTGTCACCACACGACTATCATTTACGATCATCTAGACCAGAAAAACATGTCGTGTTGCCATTAATTGTATATAACAATATTATAATGTTTGTATATTACAGAAGTGACGAAATATACGTGATGGACATTACAGTATATTAAAGTATATTATTCGGACCTGTGTGTGATATGTTTTCCCCCGAATTTTCTTACATTTTCTTACACATTAAAATACACTTAAACATGATATAGACCTACTTTAAAAGTCACAAAGATGTTTTAATATACAGGCTCTGTGAACATCTTGATTTTACTGGCTTGGTACAATTTTGTAAACCACTGACGGCTTTATCAGACCTTTCACACGTGCTATTGTAATTGATGTGGCTATCTACCAGGACATATATACTTCTTTCCTTCTCTAACTTCCTCGTTCGACATAACATACAGATACTATTGATAGGTGCGTGTCATTGTCAAAAAGGACACAAGTTTTAGGTAACGACTCCCGGAATTTTCGATCTGAGCTATTTCTGTATCATGTCAATATGTATGGTTTTCATGGTAAAGGTATGCATAAATGTCCTGGTGAGTATGTGTTTGTATGTCCTGGTTAGTATATGTATGTTTGTCCTGGTGAGTATGTGTATGTACGTCCTGGTGAGTATGTGTATGTACGTCCTGGTGAGTATGTGTATGTTTGTCCTGGTGAGTATGTGTATGTATGTCCTGGTTAGTATGTGTATGTTTGTCCTGGTTAGTATGTGTATGTATGTCCTGGTGAGTATGTGTATGTATGTCCTGGTGAGTATGTCCTCGTGAGTATGTCCTGGTGTATGTATGTCCTGGTGAGTATGTGTATGTATGTCCTGGTGAGAATTAAGTCCAGTCAAAGATTGGAATTGTATGTCCTGGTGAGTATGTGTATGTATGTCCTGGTGAGTATGTGTATGTATGTCCTGGTGAGTATGTGTGTGTATGTCCTGGTGAGTATGTGTATGTTTGTCCTGGTGAGTATGTGTATGTACGTCCTGGTAAGTATGTGTATGTACGTCTTGGTGAGTATGTGTATGTACGTCCTGGTAAGTATGTGTATGTATGTCCTGGTGAGTATGTGTATGTATGTCCTGGTGAGTATGTGTATGTATGTCCTGGTGAGTATGTGTCCTGGTGAGTATGTGTATGTATGTCCTGGTGAGTATGTGTATGTATGTCCTGGTGAGTATGTGTATGTATGTCCTGGTGAGTATGTGTGTGTATGTCCTGGTGAGTATGTGTATGTATGTCCTGGTGAGTATGTGTATGTATGTCCTGGTGAGTATGTGTATGTATGTCCTGGTGTATGTGTATGTGTGGTGTATGTCCTGGTGAGTATGTGTATGTATGTCCTGGTGAGTATGTGTATGTATGTCCTGGTGAGTATGTGTATGTATGTCCTGGTGAGTATGTGTATGTATGTCCTGGTGAGTATGTGTATGTATGTCCTGGTGAGTATGTGTCCTGTGAGTATGTGTATGTATGTCCTGGTGAGTATGTGTATGTATGTCCTGGTGAGTATGTGTGTGTATGTCCTGGTGAGTATGTGTATGTTTGTCCTGGTGAGTATGTGTATGTACGTCCTGTGTATGTACGTCTTGGTGAGTATGTGTATGTACGTCCTGGTAAGTATGTGTATGTATGTCCTGGTGAGTATGTGTATGTATGTCCTGGTGAGTATGTGTCCTGATGAGTATGTGTGTGTATGTCCTGGTGAATATGTGTATGTATGTCCTGGTGAGTATGTGTATGTATGTCCTGGTGAGTATGTGTATGTATGTCCTGGTGAGTATGTGTATGTTTGTCCTGGTGAGTATGTGTCCTGGTGAGTATGTGTGTGTATGTCCTTGTGAGTATGTGTATGTATGTCCTGGTGGATATGTGTATGTATGTCCTGGTGAGTATGTGTGTGTATGTCCTTGTGAGAATGTGTGTGTATGTCCTGGTGAGTATGTGTATGTATGTCCTGGTGGGTATGTGTATGTATGTCCTAGTGAGTATGTGTGTGTATGTCCTTGTGAGTATGTGTATGTATGTCCTGGTGGATATGTGTATGTATGTCCTGGTGAGTATGTGTATGTATGTCCTGGTGAGTATGTGTATGTATGTCCTGGTGAGTATGTGTATGTATGTCCTGGTGAGTATGTGTATGTATGTCCTGGTGAGTATGTGTGTGTATGTCCTGGTGAGTATGTGTATGTATGTCCTGGTGAGTATGTGTATGTATGTCCTGGTGAGTATGTGTATGTATGTCCTGTGTATGTATGTCCTGGTGAGTATGTGTATGTATGTCCTGGTGAGTATGTGTATGTATGTCCTGGTGTGTATGTGTATGTATGTCCTGGTGAGTATGTGTATGTATGTCCTGGTGAGTATGTGTATGTATGTCCTGGTGAGTATGTGTATGTATGTCCTGGTGAGTATGTGTATGTATGTCCTGATGAGTATGTGTATGTATGTCCTGGTGAGTATGTGTATGTATGTCCTGGTGATTATGTGTCCTGGTGAGTATATATGTCCTGGTGAGTATGTGTATGTATGTCCTGGTGAGTATGTGTATGTATGTCCTGGTGAGTATGTGTGTGTATGTCCTGGTGAGTATGTGTATGTATGTCCTGGTGAGTATGTGTATGTATGTCCTGGTGAGTATGTGTATGTATGTCCTGGTGAGTATGTGTATGTATGTCCTGGTGAGTATGTGTATGTATGTCCTGGTGAGTATGTGTATGTATGTCCTGGTGAGTATGTGTATGTATGTCCTGGTGAGTATGTGTGTGTATGTCCTGGTGAGTATGTGTGTGTATGTCCTGGTGAGTATGTGTATGTATGTCCTGGTGAGTATGTGTATGTATGTCCTGGTGAGTATGTGTATGTATGTCCTGGTGAGTATGTGTATGTATGTCCTGGTGAGTATGTGTATGTTTGTCCTCGTGAGTATGTGTCCTGGTGAGTATGTGTATGTATGTCCTGGTGAGTATGTGTATGTATGTCTTGATGAGTATGTGTATGTATGTCCTGGTGAGTATGTGTATGTATGTCCTGGTGAGTATGTGTCCTGGTGAGTATGTTTGTCCTGGTGAGTATGTGTATGTATGTCCTGGTGAGTATGTGTATGTATGTCTTGATGAGTATGTGTATGTATGTCCTGGTGAGTATGTGTATGTATGTCCTGGTGAGTATGTGTATGTATGTCCTGGTGAGTATGTGTATGTATGTCCTGGTGAGTATGTGTATGTATGTCCTGGTGAGTATGTGTGTGTATGTCTTTGTGAGTATGTGTATGTATGTCCTGGTGAGTATGTGTATGTATGTCCTGGTGAGTATGTGTATGTATGTCCTGGTGAGTATGTGTATGTATGTCCTGGTGAGTATGTGTGTGTATGTCCTGGTGAGTATGTGTATGTATGTCCTGGTGAGTATGTGTATGTATGTCCTGGTGAGTATGTGTATGTATGTCCTGGTGAGTATGTGTATTTATGTCCTGGTGAATATGTGTATGTATGTCCTGATGAGTATGTGTGTGTATGTCCTGGTGAATATGTGTATGTATGTCGTGGTGAGTATGTGTATGTATGTCGTGGTGAGTATGTGTATATATATCCTGGTGAGTATGTGTCCTGGTGAGTATGTGTATGTATGTCCTGGTGAGTATGTGTATGTATGTCTTGGTGAGTATGTGTATGTATGTCCTGGTGAGTATGTGTATGTATGTCCTGGTGAGTATGTGTATATATGTCCTCGTGAGTATATGTCCTGGTGAGTATTTGTATGTATGTTCTGATGAGTATGTGTATGTACGTCCTGGTGAGTATGTGTATGTATGTCCTGGTGAGTATGTGTCCTGGTGAGTATGTGTCCTGTGAGTATGTGTCCTGGTGAGTATGTGTATGTATGTCCTGGTGAGTATGTGTACATAGCAATCGGGCATTGAGTAAATCACACGTGTATCGCAGAAAAGTGGTCCGGATTGTACCTTCTGACTGTCTATATATCAATACAGAATCTCCATATAGCCACACCAGCGCCCAGAATAAACTTGAAAGGATGTTCGTCAACAAAAAGATGAAGGAGATGACTCGTCAGAAATAAACAGCTATCATAGAAACAATAGGTAGGATTCCAGTATTCTATATTTTTCTGAAATATCAGGGTAAAATGAGATCAACTATACTTAAACAAACAGTCCGATGTCTGTCACGAAGAAGGACTTAAAAGACAAAGATACCTATTCATGCAGGCAACACTTTACACCTCGAATGACGTCCAGTGGCTCTTACAAAGCAATGATATGTAGTAAACTCGATCGGAGCAAGAATTCATCCCTGAGGAAAAGAACGGAGTAAAACCTCACCCATGAGGGGGAGAACGGAACAAGACCTCACCCCTAAGGGAGAGAACGGAACAAGAGCTCACCCCTGAGGGGGAGAACGGACAAGAATGGAGCAAGAACTCAACCCTGAGGGGAAGGGAGAACAGGAAAAGAAACCATTCCTAAGGGAGCAAATAGGTCAAGAAGCTATCCCTGAGAAGGAGAGCATCACATCTGTCACACTGTTTACTGACATACAGTGTTGTATACCAGGCGTTTGCCACATAAACCTGTCCAGTTTATTGATTGCTGCAATTTATACTGATACCTAAAATTACTCAACAAAGACTGTTATGTATACACCTGTAAAACACATCTATCATTTGTTCATATATTGATTTGTTTTAAAAGAAAAATAGAATAATCAACTCTGCAGCACTTAGTTAGTTATCCTTCTATCTATAAAAGAGATGGCCCAGTTCTGTCATTTGGAGCTATTTTATCAAAGGTTCGAAAAAGAAGTGATGGTGTTGTACTCAACACAAAATCTTAACTTATTTAAGGCGATCAATGCCAGTTTCTATAGAAACAGAGTGTGAGACACGATAAAGCCGTGAGCCTATTAACCCTACCTCGCAATCAATTAGTGAACTCTTGGTCAACAGTGCGGCAATATTGGTATCCAATTTCTTATCAACTGTTGAACAGCTTCATCGAAGAATAAACAGTTATAGGAAGTTCAAGGTCTTTGAAACGTTTACCAACTTCCCGATGGAAAGATAAATGTCAGTTGAGATCAAAGGTGATCCATCCAAGCCATTATGTAACTTTTTGAGGATTTTGTTTTAATTGAGTTATTAGATTAATTTGTCGCAGTTCATGTTGAATTTGAATAAACTCAAGTGATATCCACTGAACCAAATATATATATGCTCTCTTTAATCAGATGTGCTTGTAATTCAGATTCCAAATCGAATCTTTGGCTCTACACAAAATATGAAACTAGTCCCTAAATGGTTGCTATATCATACACAGTGATCAAAATGATTTTGCAATAGTTATAGAATTCATAAATAAAGTGTTAGTACTTCTGGGATGAATGCTTATGTTAATGATTTTCTAATGTTTATAATCAGACTAAATTTGATACGATTCTTACGAAGAGGCAGTGATGTGGAGGTCAACTTTACTGGCAAGTAAAACAGACAATTAATAGTGCCACTAGAAAGTAGAAATATATGTTGTAAATGTTATTTCTTTAATTCGTCACGAAACAAAGAAAATCTTATATATACATTGTACATCTACCTCAATAACACGGTAAATGGGCTGGCTTTACATCCACGTTATATTTACGATATCAGCGTAACGATGTAATCTGTATTGAAATAACGTTAATTCATAAGCAAAACTTTTCAGAGAAATAATAGTTAACAGGAGTATTGTCAAAGCAATAAACTGATAGAAATCCACATCAAAAATATTTATTATTAATTCTTACAATAACAATCGTGAGCTATTTGTACTCGTTTTAATTTTTGCAAATGTACGATGTGCCATTTCCGGTTCCGCATCTGCCAATCAAAACGCGTTGGGTTTAAACTGTTTGTCATGCGTAGATTTAACACGGTTATTTAACAGTTGTAAGGATTAGTTGATGAATACGGAGTCGAATAACACCTACAAATGGCGGTAGGATCGTATTTCATTACGATGTAACTGATCCAAAATGAGATCCGGTGAGTAAGCATATTTTTTAATAAACATGAAGTAAATTTTCAAAGATAATGTTGAAACCTATCAACCTTCAAAATCCCATGACGTTCATATTGTACTTTTATTTTTTGTATTTTTACAGAGGTCCAGAATACAAAATACAAAACATTGAACCGCTGTTGAGATCGTGAGTGTTCTTGGTGTATTATAACGGATAACTGAGGATTTCGCTCTGTGTATAGCTAGTAATTTCAATGAAATGTTGTTGTGCCAAATCTTCTTCAGTCTCCTCGCCCCGTAAGAGTTCCTGTTCTCCTCATCTCTTCAACTACCTTAAGCGTTCCTCTTCTCCCCGTCTTCGTATCCTTTCAATGCCTCCCCTTCTACCTGCCTTCGTATCCCCTCAGTGACTCCTCTTCTTCCTGTCTTCGTATCCCCTAAATGTCCCCACTTCTACCTGCCTTCGTATCCCCTCAATGCCCCAACTGCTACCTGCCTTCGTATCCCCTCCATGCCCCAACTGCTACCGGCCTTCGTATCCCCTATATGCCCCCACTTCTACCTGCCTTTGTATCCCCTCAATGCCCCAGCTGCTACCTGCCTTCGTATCCCCTCAATGACCCCTCTTCTCCCTGTCTTCGTATCCCCTCAGTGACTACTCTTCTCCTTGTCTTCGTATCCACTCAATGCCCCCACTTCTACCTGCCTTCCTATCCCCTCAATGCCCCCACTTCTACCTGCCTTCGTATCCCCTCAATGACCTCTTTTCTCCCTGTCTTCGTATCCCCTCAATGCCCCCTCTTCTCAATGTCTTCGTATCCCCTCAGTGCCCCTTCTTCTCCCTGTCTCCGTATCCCATCAATGCCCCCTCTTCGTTCCGTCTTCGTATCCCCTCAGTGACCCCTCTTATCCCCGTCACCACACCTCAACGCCGCTATTGTTATATATATTGATAACGTCAAACTCCCGTGCTCTGTGAAACACCTTTCGCCTTACCGGTGACTCTTCTCCCAAACTATTTGACATGGGTTCCAAGTCCTAGCTTCGTTTCCCCAAGCTATTGAAACCCCTTTTTCCAGAAGTTCCCATTGCATTTCGAATTTCAGATTTTCAATTTTACGCCCCCTCTTGTCGCCTCCTTTGTAGCTCCCCCGAATCGTCTGACAGTCAAAGAGCTGAGTCATTCATGGCCGATGCTTCATGGAATATGGTCCCCCCAACTCGACAGTGGTATCCTTCACTAACTCTGTCTGTAGATCAATGCTTTAGTGAATCCGTGAGGAGGTGTAATTGCATTGCCACAGTTAACTGTCTCACATTCTCCATGACAAAACTACCTGGTTAGAAATTCAACTAACATAATCATTAAAAATAAAGATAGCCTGTAAAAAAATAACATATCATGATTTTTAATAGAAACCCAAGCTGGGACCTATACAATGTTGACAGACTGATGTTTACTGTGTTGTTGTTTTATAGATTGTTACAGTATATTACAATGTTGACAGACTGATGTTTACTGTGTTGTTGTTTTATAGATTGTTACAGTATATTACAATGTTGACAGACTGATGTTTACTGTGTTGTTGTTTTATAGATTGTTACAGTATATTACAATGTTGACAGACTGATGTTTACTGTGTTGTTGTTTTATAGATTGTTACAGTATATTACAATGTTGACAGACTGATGTTTACTGTGTTGTTGTTTTATAGATTGTTACAGTATATTACAATGTTGACAGACTGATGTTTACTGTGTTGTTGTTTTATAGATTGTTACAGTATATTACAATGTTGACAGACTGATGTTTACTGTGTTGTTGTTTTATAGATTGTTACAGTATATTACAATGTTGACAGACTGATGTTTACTGTGTTGTTGTTTTATAGATTGTTACAGTATATTACAATGTTGACAGACTGATGTTTACTGTGTTGTTGTTTTATAGATTGTTACAGTATATTACAATGTTGACAGACTGATGTTTACTGTGTTGTTGTTTTATAGATTGTTACAGTATATTACAATGTTGACAGACTGATGTTTACTGTGTTGTTGTTTTATAGATTGTTACAGTATATTACAATGTTGACAGACTGATGTTTACTGTGTTGTTGTTTTATAGATTGTTACAGTATATTACAATGTTGACAGACTGATGTTTACTGTGTTGTTGTTTTATAGATTGTTACAGTATATTGTATATATTGCTACAGTGTTTTACAATTGTAGCATTTTCCCCTCTGTTTTAAGGGTATTCTTATTCGATAATTAGTTCGATTAGTGTTTAAAGGTTAATTACTTATTTCCTGTAATAATGATTGCATGCCTTAATCATAATCTTATAAATACATTTATAATTTGTAACATGTTAAAATTACATTGTAATTTGCCTCGCTTTGATTGTTTCAGCTTTATCCTCTCTCAGAGTGATGCGACTTATAAGGCGACTGTTTTTTGGTTTTTGTATTTACTAACATGCCAATCAAACGCGGCAAATGATTTTGTTTCTCTTAGATATCCAAGCTAAAACGACAGTGTGAGTGCCTGGTGGAAAGGGAGAACATCTAAAATTATATAGGATTGATATTATTATTATTATTACATTCTTAACGACCCGTCAACACATAAAAGGTCATTAGGGCCATGAAATGGTAAAACACACAGCAATCCAAAAAGAAATAACATTAAACAAACCAAAAGGTAAAAGACAAATGTTAAAAATCTTAAATGAGTATGTTAACACAAAAGATTAAAATGGTATGCCATAGTCTATTATTATATAGACCAACATCTTTCAGGTAATGTAGAATTTTACAAATCTCAACAGTTTCAAAAAGGGATTTTAGACATGTGATGTTACGAGTAGAAAGGTCACAGCAGTCAAATAAAAAATGTTAAACGGTGAATGGCTCATCGCATCCTATGCACCAAGGATTATCTTCGCCTTTCAACATATATGAATGCGTATCTATAGAAGGAGAGATGGCGATGACAACGATGAAGATTACGACGACGACGATGATGACGAGGAGAAGGGGAGATGAGGAGGAAGAGGGAGGAGGAAGATGAGGGAAAAGGATGTGGAGAGGAGGAGGAGGAGGAGGAGGAGGAGAGAAGATGCGAGGCGCAGGAAAGAAAGATAATGAGGGGACAAATACTATGAGAGTACAGGTTAGAGAGGACGGTGTGAGTAAATGGGGTTAAGATGGAGAATACGATGACATATGGAGAAGGAGTCGGGAAGGAAAGGAAAACGATTACACGAACATTAAGTACCAGGTGTACAGACGAGATTTCACGTGCACTCACATCTTGTTTCAATCATATGACACGGTGGCCTATTTATGGTAACGACTACTACTGTAACGCCCTGTCATATACACATCATACAATTGGTCAGCACATGTTCATATACCATTGTCCTCGCCCGCCCTCTTACCCAGCCTCACGATGCTTATTCTCGAAACCATATTGGTGTATCTTATATACACCCATTCTTTTGCACTGCAACGAAATTGATACTATAATTAGTGGCATTGACAGATTTATTCTGTAAATTCCCATACCTACATCTTCATTGTGATGATTACGAATTTCTGGTTTAACGTGATCACTAGTGGATTGGACAATGGGACAGGAACAAAACCGTCCATAAACCAAACCTTGTGTCTAAATACGATAACAGACAAAACCCAACTGTGGCACGTATAGGCGTCCCTTATAAACCCCTCGATGCAGGACACATAATATAATTTAGACTACCCTGTGACTGTGAAGGACAACAGGAGGCATATCAACCTGTATGTGCTCTTGTAAACCCGAAGTTGTGAGACACATAATAAAGACTATCCCGTAACTGTACAGGATAACCTGTAGCATAAAAACCTGCATACTTGACTGTTAATCCATAGTTTTCATAGTATATAACACATGATAATATTGGCTTGACGTAATCATGTATATTCTCCCGTGAAGCTTAGTCTACCATGCGACACGTATAGGCAAGGTTGTCATGTAGAATTTCATGTTTCCATGTACCCTGTAACCATGAGGCTACCATGTAAGCCACCTTGCAAAGTTGTATATTACCCTATATCTCTCTAAATTATCATTACCCAACAGATTACACAGGACGACCCATTACCCAACAGATTACACGCGATGTCCCGTTACCCAACAGATTACACGTGATGTCCCGTTACCCAACAGATTACACATGGTGTCCCGTTACCAGACAGATTACACATGGTGTCCCGTTACCCAACAGATTACACGTGATGTCCCGTTACCCAACAGATTACACGTGATGTCCCGTTACCCAACAGGTTACACATGGTGTCCCGTTACCCAACAGATTACACGTGATGTCCCGTTACCCAACAGATTACACAGGACGACCCATTACCCAACAGATTACACGCGATGTCCCGTTACCCAACATATTACACGCGATGTCCCGTTACCCAACAGAATGTACGTGATGTCCCGTTACCCAACAGATTACACAGGACGACCCGTTACCCAACAGAATGCACGTGATGGTCCGCAGGTTTACAGTGGTTATCATGCAGTGAACTTATATATCCGTGTTGTTGTCCTGTAGAACATGGAATTCGCACATAACTAAGGTCATTTGAAATCAATACACTTGAATGGTTGAATATCAGCTCATGGTATTTTAGGAAACGGTCGTATGTATTGGAAATGTTTCTACTGCGTTGTATTACTGGGAATTACGCGTTAAAATATGCTGCATCAGAATATGACGTATCTGCAGTCAGATGCAATATAAATTGTACTGTATTAATTCCTAAAATTACAATATCCTCTGGTACAGTATTCCTGTTATTTCTCTCGGAGATGACCTAGCATTGCGCACATATAGCGCCTTTTGTTTCACACTTAAAGCCACCATGTGCCAACATGACAGAGTCGTGTTAGATGTTGCACGTGCTGACAAGATGATCTAGGAGTAATTTGGGCCCATTTGCCGCGGATGAATATTGGAGGAGCATTCTACAATAAACCTTATCAATGTCGCCATGTGATGCAGAAGGTGAAACGCAGTGACATGTACAGCCAAGTCGCCCTAATAAAAGTGGATCATCAAGTAGACTTTCATTGCGCAAACGCGTACATGGTGCAGCTCAGTGCGGTAAACATGAGTTAGTTTTGATGTCTTTAATTCATATGCAAAAATAAAGTCCAGAGAAAAATTGACGCGACAGATGTTATCGATTAGCATGAAATTCACACACTTCAAACATACAATATTTAATTCCTCATACAGTTCATTTCTGGTATGTTGACTTACAAGCATATATAGATAAATAACATCACGAACTTTAGGAAATCTGTCGTAAAGTATGTCGATTTGGGACGTTTCCGCTCCCCGTGCCCGGAATGTTGTGGACGTCAGTATGAAGTTGGCCGACAACGGACGTCCTCTTCTTAGCGGTAATGGCCTAGTGCTAACGGAAAGCCATCTATTACAGGAAGTCGGTCCGAAGGCAACTCAGATACCTGACCTATATAGGCTAATTACTTGATTACTTTATGGAACTTTGTCAATAAAATGGCTACATCGCAAGCACGTTCAACTGGAGACAGTTACAGTGGTGTCGTACACCTGATATATACAGCAATATTTCTTGTCATTCCAAACAAATTTTTACGTTAGAAAAAATACCTTTAAAAACTGCTAAGAGGGTTGTTTCTGAAAATCGTAAAATGTTTTGAAAGAAAAAACAGGACTGACTTCTGCCATTTCGTTGTTTCGTTTTCCTGCCTCCACAGAATTATAATCTTTGTCCTTTCGCCCCGCTCATTATCGTTTTCTCGCAGCGACATAATGAAGAGACTCCATAACTTAATGCGAAATAACGAAAAAGTGAAGTTACTTATCTGCGGGCCCCGCTATAAGTATTATGTACAGCGTCCTTTCGCCGCGGCATAACGACACATATTGCTATCGTTAAAGACGAAGATTATCGTTCTGTCGGATCAACAAAACGAAATAACGAAATGGTAGAAATCAGCCACCATACCTTCCTACAATAAAGATGTACGTGTTATTTAGGAATCTCAACTGTAGATATCATTAAGTGACGGCTAGTATTCATTATGGTCTTAAATGGCATTTTTTTCTTTTGAATGAAATGCGAGTCCTACACCTCAGATTGGAACCGTGAAAGGATACAAGCCTCAGATGGCAAACGAGGAGAGAAAAGTCTTATAGGACCAAAGCATTATAACGGGTATTCTACCAACAGCGTCCCACTGAAAAATACTGTAGTCGATAAAAGGGGCGGACAGAAGTAACTATATTCCACCCCGGGGATTCAATATGTAGAGTATCATTTATTTGAGAAAGAGTAGCTTGATTGGATGGCATGGCAATGTAACATTTGAACAAATCATGTTGGGCCAAATGGAAAGGTACATTTTATAAAGATTAACCGCCAATAAAACGTAACTGTCTCATTTGAGTGCGCGAACGTTTAGTGTGTAGCACGTAATTCATGTGTGCTGTATGGAAATCAAGAGTTCTCGTTTTTAAAACGGACTAAACGGTTAGATTTCGTCTTTTTTCTCTAGTACGTTTGATTTCTTGGAACATTTGAACATTAACAAAATTACAACACAGGTGGTTAAAAGTTTGCAAAGATTACAGACACCAAACATTTGTTAATCAAAAATCGATGTTTATGTCTGTTGCCATCTTTTGATGGCCGAGTACAATCTGCTTTCAATCCGATATTTCCTGTTGACAGACCACATAATTGCGTTAATACTACAAAACCACGTGTATGTGAACCTGTTAGACACATTGTCCTTGAAAATACAAACGCAAACTTGCAAATTACTCAGGCAACCTTTAAACAGTTTATAATTTTCATAATTAAAGTTTCGTTGTTTATACGCAAACTGCAGCTTTCTGATTCGTCGATTTTTTTCTTTCCATTTTTCGATAAAAAAATGTATATCTTGCATATCTTACTCCGACCACTTGATAATGATTGGAGGAGTCCATGGCAACACCTTGCTGCGGGTCTGTTGGAACCTTTTTTTTCGATGAATGGAATATCTCTTTACGTTCACCTCGGGTGCGAAATGCTGTTATTCAATGATGTAAACAAAAACAGACTGCATCATTAGGAAATATCCAAGTATCTTACAATGTACAAAAATAATAAACAACGAATAAATAACAGATTTATCAGGGGTAAACGTGTTATTTCTTATTCTGTTAATGGGCCAACTGATGAAAGAATCTTGAAAGACTGAAAATTGCGCGAATTACCTGTCAATGACCTAGTGATTTGTTACAAAATGATCGTTCGTGAAATTATCAAATTTTCATGGTGGTATGAAAGAATTACCTTTCCATTTAATTTACAAAGAAAGGTAATCCTTTGAAACCAGCATGAAACTAAAAAGTATCCCTATCAAAGAAGACATAACAATGTTCGTAGGTCAAGGTTAATAAGTAATCTACTGAGCTATTTGTCTGCTTTCTCGGCTATGCTTTACGATATTCTCAGTTCTGCGTTATATCTAAATACGTTTTAGGTGCGTTGTGTGTTACCATAACTTTACATGTATGGTAGAGTATTCCCCGCAACTCTGTCCTCGATATTCATTTTCCACTCTTTCTGAAGGAGCCGAATTTTAGATATTCATTAAGTTAAACATCATGTCTCTGATTTCGACAATAAATATTGTTATTTCAATGGATTTTTGTTCACATGAGACTTCGCTTGTGTTGTACAGAATTTCACTGTACGTGTGTTGTTAAGACTTTGTTTACATGTGAGTTCACCTGTATTACGGATATCTGTTTACATGTGAGTTCACGTGTATTACGGATATCTGTTTACATGTGAGTTCACCTGTATTACGGATATCTGTTTACATGTGAGTTCACGTGTATTACGGATATCTGTTTACATGTGAGTTCACGTGTATTACGGATATCTGTTTACATGTGAGTTCACGTGTATTACGGATATCTGTTTACATGTGAGTTCACGTGTATTACGGATATCTGTTTACATGTGAGTTCACGTGTATTACGGATATCTGTTTACATGTGAGTTCACGTGTATTACGGATATCTGTTTACATGTGAGTTCACGTGTATTACGGATATCTGTTTACATGTGAGTTCACGTGTATTACGGATATCTGTTTACATGTGAGTTCACGTGTATTACGGATATTTGGATACACGTGAGTTCACGTGTGATTGCCGTTTAACAAATTAGGTACATGTCGAAAAGGGCCACGCTACAGGTTTCTGTTCCAATTGTGGAAGAGGACATTCTATTCGACAATGCACGTCGCAATTCTCCTCCTGACTTCACCTCAAAAGGTGGAATCAGTGGCCAGGCCCAGCCAACCCTGCCCATCACCAACAAAACCAACCTCCCCATCAGGTGGGTTACCCTGAGAAGAAATATCAGGTACGTTTTATGTGGGTTTATACCTTACAATATCATGGACTTTCTAAAAACCAGACCCAAGTCCAGTTTTCATCACATCCTTTTCTGAATCTTCAGGTATCATTTTAAGGCCTAGAACCTAAAAGGAACAAAACGAGTTGAGGGTTATTCCCTATCTGTCATATTCAGAAGGAACATCCATCAATTATGGTATAGATAACGAGGAAAAGTCCCTGTAGCTTACCACAATACAGGTGATCTTAAATGCCTTACCACAGTATAGGGGATGTTACATACCTTACCACACTATAGGGAATGTTACACACCTTACCACATTATAGGGGATGTTACATACCTTACCACACTATAGGGGATGTTACATAACTTACCACACTATAGGGGATGTTACATACCTTACCACACTATAGGGGATGTGACATGTCTTACCACACTATAGGGGATGTTACATTCCTTACCACACTATAAGGGATGTGACATGTCTTACCACACTATAGGGGATGTTACCTTACCACACTATAAGGGATGTTACATGTCTTACTACACTATAGGGGATGTGACATGTCTTACCACACTATAGGGGATGTGACATGTCTTACCACACTATAGGGGATGTGACATGTCTTTCCACACTATAGGGGATGTTACATGTCTTTCCACACTATAGGGGATGTGACATGTCTTACCACACTATAGGGGATGTTACATTCCTTACCACACTATAAGGGATGTGACATGTCTTACCACACTATAGGGGATGTTACCTTACATTCTGTTACCCACACTATAAGGGATGTGACATGTCTTACCACACTATAGGGGATGTGACATGTCTTACCACACTATAGGGGATGTGACATGTCTTTCCACACTATAGGGGATGTTACATGTCTTTCCACACTATAGGGGATGTGACATGTCTTACCACACTATAGAGGATGTGACATGTCTTTCCACACTATAGAGGATGTTACATGTCTTTCCACACTATAGGGCATGTTACATACCTTACCACACTATAGGGAATGTGACATACCTTACCACATTATAGGGAATGTTACACACCTTACCACATTATAGGGGATGTTACATACCTAACCACACTATGGGGATGTTACATACATTACCACACTATAGGGGATGTTACCTTACCACACTATAGGGGATGTTACATACCTTACCACACTATAGGGGATGTGACATGTCTTACCACATTATAGGGAATGTTACACACCTTACCACATTATAGGGGATGTTACATACCTAACCACACTATAGGGGATGTTACATACATTACCACACTATAGGGGATGTTACCTTACCACACTATAGGGGATGTTACATACCTTACCACACTATAGGGGATGTGACATGTCTTACCACACTATAGGGGATGTTACATGTCTTACCACACTATAGGGGATGTGACATGTCTTACCACACTATAGGGGATGTGACATGTCTTTCCACACTATAGGGGATGTTACATGTCTTCCCACACTATAGGGGATGTGACATGTCTTACCACACTATAGGGGATGTGACATGCCTTTCCACACTATAGGGGATGTTACATACCTTTCCACACTATAAGGGATGTGACATACCTTACCACACTATAGGGGATGTGACATGTCTTACCACACTATAGGGGATGTGACATGTCTTACCACACTATAGGGGATGTGACATGTCTTTCCACACTATAGGGGATGTTACATACATTACCACACTATAGGGGATGTTACATACATTACCACACTATAGGGGATGTTACATGTCTTTCCACACTATAGGGCATGTTACATACCTTACCACATTATAGGGAATGTTACACACCTTACCACATTATAGGGGATGTTACATACATTACCACACTATAGGGGATGTTACATGCCTTACCACACTATAAGGGATTTGACATACCTTACCACACTATAGGGATGTTACATACCTTACCACACTATAGGGGAGGTGACATGTCTTACCACACTATAGGGGATGTTACATACCTTACCACACTATAGGGGATGTTACATACCTAGCCACACTATAGGGGATGTTACATACATTACCACACTATAGGGGATGTTACCTTACCACACTATAGGGGATGTTACATACCTTACCACACTATAGGGGATGTGACATGTCTTACCACATTATAGGGAATGTTACACACCTTACCACACTATAGGGGATGTGACATGTCTTACCACACTATAGGGGATGTTACATACCTAACCACACTATAGGGGATGTTACATACATTACCACACTATAGGGGATGTTACCTTACCACACTATAGGGGATGTTACATACCTTACCATACTATAGGGGATGTGACATGTCTTACCACATTATAGGGAATGTTACACACCTTACCACACTATAGGGGATGTGACATGTCTTACCACACTATAGGGGATGTTACATACCTAACCACACTATAGGGGATGTTACATACATTACCACACTATTGGGGATGTTACATACCTTACCACACTATAGGGGATGTGACATGTCTTACCACACTATAGGGGATGTTACATGTCTTACCACACTATAGGGGATGTGACATGTCTTACCACACTATAGGGGATGTGACATGTCTTTCCGCACTATAGGGGATGTTACATGTCTTCCCACACTATAGGGGATGCTACATGCCTTACCATACATACAAAGGGTAAGTTTAAAAATGGAAGCTAGACTGCCTGGTGACCAAGTAATCAAAGCGGGCTATCGGACCAGTTCTCACGGCGGAAGAAAATACCCGAAAGAAAACAGACTGACGATCAACCAACTTAACTAAATAACTTCTCGGCGTACACTTCTTTTCTACAATGTCAGATCAATTTGACACGTGGTCTTCAAAAACCCAACGATCATCTTGGCCTATCTCCTGTAGCTAGGACTGCCCTTGCTGCATGGCATTGACTCAGGTAATTCGTGTTGATGGATGGATTACCGCATCCGAGCTTTCAATTCTTTACAGATCCCAGCAATAAGGATCGGAGGTATTTTTCACTGTTCTTCGACTCTTAACCCTCATCTCTCATGTCGCATTATATATCACAAGGAAAAAGTTCCTTGCCATTGTTTTATCAATGGAAATTTACGGTTCTTCTATATGTAATAGATGTTTAGTCTTGTACTGTGACAAAATAGCTGTTAAATCAACACGTAAACAAGTAAGGACCCACGCTGTTGGTATTTACCTGCCGTCCTGTCTCTTAAATTTTTTTCAGCTCTTCACATTCCGAGTAAACATAATATTTTTTCTGAAATCATTTTGGCAGCAGGAACGGTCCTACGGAACTGCAGCTCACGTCAGTTGCAGACAATCTGAGCATGTCAATGATACGGCTTTTGTCTAATGCAACTTTTACACCACAACAGCTCTTTGTTAGTACTAATCCAGATATTTCAATTCTACCTACATATGTGGGTATATTGGCATATTTCATTACTAATAATCACGGACTTGGTTTAGCTGTTGCATCTAGTTTTTTTTTCCTGTTGCCATCGGATACCTGAATAAGCTCGAGATTTTCTGACCCATCACGGTCTTGTATAATTAAAACGCTGTTAACTTCAGTGCGACGAACTTCTTCCCGCTCTGATAGTAACTACTTATCACGCCTGTCATTTCGACAAAGCTGGTTGAGTCATTACAATTTCTATATCAGTCAGCATATCAAATACTCTCGCTTAAAGCTACATATCTATTATCAGTCAGCATATCAAATACTCTCGCTTAAAGCTACATATCTATTATCAGTCAGCATATCAAATACTCTCGCTTAAAGCTACATATCTATTATCAGTCAGCATATCAAATACCCTCGCTTAAAGCTACATATCTATTATCAGTCAGCATATCAATCAGTATCAAATACTCTCGCTTAAAGCTACATATCTATTATCAGTCAGCATATCAAATACCCTCGCTTAAAGCTACATATCTATTATCAGTCAGCATATCAAATACTCTCGCTTAAAGCTACATATCTATTATCAGTCAGCATATCAAATACCCTCGCTTAAAGCTACATATCTATTATCAGTCAGCATATCAAATACCCTCGCTTAAAGCTACATATCTATTAATACCCTCGCTTAAAGCTACATATCTATTATCAGTCAGCATATCAAATACTCTCGCTTAAAGCTACATATCTATTATCAGTCAGCATATCAAATACTCTCGCTTAAAGCTACATATCTATTATCAGTCAGCATATCAAATACCCTCGCTTAAAGCTACATATCTATTATCAGTCAGCATATCAAATACCCTCGCTTAAAGCTACATATCTATTATCTTCTCACGTAAATTTACGAGTGGTAGAGATGGCATTCAATAAATATGCATCTCATGCAATTCAGTTCCATGGTGCTATCATTTTCCATGATTCAAATGACTGTCCCTCCAAACTTTCCGCGGTTCAATGGAAGCACAACTTTTTTGATTACCAAATTATGTACAAATTAAATGTTCTTACTTGGGTAATTTTTCACGAAGTTCTCTTGCCTGTGCTGGACTTGACCATCTCTCTTATACTAGTTATAGTTTAAGAACTGGGACAGACAGTCATGCAGCGACCATTGGGCTGGCTGATGATGAAATATAACAAATGGGCAGGTGACACTCTTCGGGAATCGAACGTCAGGATGTCATCCTTTCATGACATCTTCTTGGCACAGGGTCGAGAAGTTTGGTCTTTGTACCTTTAATTCTTTGGGTACAGGGTCGAGAGGTTTGGTCATTGTACCTTTAATTCTTTGGGTACAGCGTCTAGAAGTTTGGTCATTGGACCTTTAATTCTTTGGGTACAGCGTCTAGAAGTTTGGTCATTGGACCTTTAATTCTTTGGGTACAGGGTCTAGATGTTTGGTCATTGTACCTTTAATTCTTTGGGTACAGGGTCTAGAAGTTTGGTCTTGGTACCTTTAATTCTTCTTTGGTACAGTCATTGTACGACCTTTAATTCTTTGGGTAGAAGTTTGGTCATTGTACCTTTAATTCTTTGGGTACAGCATCTAGAAGTTTGGTCATTGGACCTTTAATTCTTTGGGTACAGGGTCCAGAAGTTTGGTCATTGGACCTTTAATTCTTTGGGTACAGGGTCTAGATGTTTGGTCATTGTACCTTTACTTCTTTGGGTACAGCGTCTAGAAGTTTGGTCTTGGGACCTTTAATTCTTTGGGTACAGGGTCCAGAAGTTTGGTCATTGGACCTTTAATTCTTTGGGTACAGGGTCTAGAGGTTTGGTCATTGGACCTTTACTTCTTTGGGTACAGGGTCCAGAAGTTGGTCTTGGGACCTTTAATTCTTTGGGTACAGCGTCTAGAAGTTTGGTCTTGGGACCTTTACTTCTTTGGGTACAGGGTCCAGAAGTTGGTCTTGGGACCTTTAATTCTTTGGGTACAGCGTCTAGAAGTTTATTAGTTGGGCCTTTAATCCTTTGGTCATTAATTTATCTATAATAAATTTCCAAATTTCAACTTTTGCCAAATTTTACTCGTTTTTTACATTGTCAGAATATCTTTGACAACTTTGTGTTACATAAATGACACATCAAGATATTAAATTGTTTAAGACAGTCGGGCCATATATAACTTACTGAGTCATGCCGTTTGATTACAATTTGTCAATTTAAAACGACCTCCCGAAGTCCACTTTTCCTTCCACACTTTGTAGACAACGAAATCGAGACGTTGTCAAGGGCCAGCTGACGTTTACGTAATAGTAAATTAATAGTGTAAATCATCGACGTATGATTTACGGTGGTGAGAGAGTAAAATAATGCTTCCACAGGTTTTTTAAAGCACCAGAAAATAAACGTTCACATTCGAAGGAAGTGTGAAGTAATTTATCAAGGTGAAGTTGAAACCGATTACGTTACGTTTATTTACAGATAAGTGCACACTACACCTGTAACACATCCAATCTACACAGCGTGGTCAACTTGTCGTTACACGGTAGTAATTCTCCGCAATAATGTTTAGGTATATCCGAATCCTGCTTTTCCCCATGTTTTATTTCTCTCAAAATCGGGGATGAAAGAATGAGAAACTGAATTTGAACGATTGTATCACCGGGTGAATGTAAGAAGTTGGTTAATACCAATTGTAACAATGACATACACACAGGCTGTAATTATAATCAGTACACGACAATACAGTGCGGGTAAGATTAAAAAAAAATATAAACATCTATTTTTAAAACGACCAGCAGGAGACTATATTCAAATGGAAAAGGATGAAATAAATTGAAAATAATGATTATATTTAAAATGAATTACCGGTTTATTTCCTCTCATGTGCTCGGTAATACGCCAACGTAGTCCAATAGTCTTTACTGCAGTTATACAACTTCACTGACAGAAATTCTCAATGATTTCTCATTATACATCAAGGAAGCCTTAGCAACCATTCCCCACTCGAAATGGCACCTTCAGCTATCATTTAACCGTCAAGGGAAATTTCCTAGAACCGTTAAGATTTATCCTACGATAAGCCACATTTATCCAGCTAGATTTAAGATATATTACCTTTATCCAGCTAGGTTTATGATATATTACCTTTATCCAGCTGGGTTTATGATATATTACCTTTATCCAGCTAGAATATATTGCCTTTATCCAGCTAGGTTTATGATATATTACCTTTATCCAGCTGGGTTTATGATATATTACCTTTATCCAGCTAGGTTTATGATATATTACCTTTATCCAGCTGGGTTTATGATATATTACCTTTATCCAGCTAGATTTAAGATATATTGCCTTTATCCAGCTAGGTTTATGATATATTACCTTTATCCAGCTGGGTTTATGATATATTACCTTTATCCAGCTGGGTTTATGATATATTACCTTTATCCAGCTGGGTTTATGATATATTACCTTTATCCAGCTGGGTTTATGATATATTACCTTTATCCAGCTAGATTTAGATATATTGCCTTTATCCAGCTAGGTTTATGATATATTACCTTTATCCAGCTGGGTTTATGATATATTACCTTTATCCAGCTGGGTTTATGATATATTACCTTTATCCAGCTGGGTTTATGATATATTACCTTTATCCAGCTGGGTTTATGATATATTACCTTTATCCAGCTCGGTTTATGATGTATTACCTTTATCCAGCTGGGTTTATGATAGAATACCTTTATCCAGCTGTGTTTATGATAAAATGCCTTTATCCAGCTGTGTTTATGATATATTACCTTTATCCAGCTGTGTTTATGATAGAATACCTTTATCCAGCTGTGTTTATGATAAAATGCCTTTATCCAGCTGTGTTTATGATATATTACCTTTATCCAGCTGTGTTTATGATAGAATACCTTTATCCAGCTGTGTTTATGATAGAATGCCTTTATCCAGCTGTGTTTATGATATATTACCTTTATCCAGCTCGGTTTATGATAGAATACCTTTATCCAGCTGTGTTTATGATATATTACCTTTATCCAGCTGTGTTTATGATAGAATGCCTTTATCCAGCTGTGTTTATGATATATTACCTTTATCCAGCTCGGTTTATGATAGAATACCTTTATCCAGCTGTGTTTATGATATATTACCTTTATCCAGCTCGGTTTATGATAGAATACCTTTATCCAGCTGTGTTTATGATATATTACCTTTATCCAGCTCGGTTTATGATAGAATACCTTTATCCAGCTGTGTTTATGATATATTACCTTTATCCAGCTCGGATTATGATAGAATACCTTTATCCAGCTGTGTTTATGATAGATTACCTTTATCCAGGTGTGTTTATGATATATTACCTTTATCCAGCTCGGTTTATGATATATTACCTTTATCCAGCTGTGTTTATGATAGATTACCTTTATCCAGGTGTGTTTATGATATATTACCTTTATCCAGCTCGGTTTATGATATATTACCTTTATCCAGCTGTGTTTATGATAGATTACCTTTATCCAGCTATATATTAGCTAGTTTTAAGTTAGAATGTCTACAATGACTTCATTCTCCAATTTAAGCCATGTTTATTTCACATTTAGATCATTTCTTGCATTAAAACGTTATGAAAAGACAATGCAGTGCTTTCCGTAAATCATCATATATATTTCAAAATATCTATACTTTTCACAAGTGCCAAATATATATATGAACAAGAAAACATTCAATATCATATATATAGCTTCAACTTCAAACAAAAGTTCTTTCTTTTTTGGTAACGTTGCAAAAATTATGTTGACTTATTTTTTTCTTGTTTTTCATGCATTTTTTTTTTATTGTTCTTGTATTTCAATTTAAGCTCTGATTAAAGAAGCTTTTGTCAAACCTTTGTTTTGAGACCATCTTCTATAAAGAGGTCTCATGTATAAGATGGCGATGTCTTACATTGCCATGAGACTTCAATAATGTTATGAAAATAACTAAGTTACCTTGATCCGATAAAAGTACTTCAGCTCTTCAAGTCTACAAAGTCAGCATGTATCTCCGTGATAGAAAACATCAGATAATAAGATAGGCCGAAAGCTCCATGTGAGAGGGAATATTTCTTTTGTTCACATGTTGCTCTTGTTGAATCTGAGGTTGGATTATGATTATGTTGACATGTTTGTATTTTCTTGATTTTGTTTAATACAGTGTTTGCTTGTGTTAATGTAAACAATGTTTTTGGATAGCCGGGAAAATCCACTACTGCAAGTATCCCATCCATCACAAATAAACCATCCCAACTCTGAATAATTGTACAACATTTCCTTACAAGATTTCAAGATTTTTTAAGTCACCCCGACCAAATAAACTGTGTAACATGAGGTGAAAATAGTACCTATCTATAATTAAGGCCCGGTCCCACTGGCTGATGGACAAAAGACGTCTCCAAATTTCGGGGGTGGCTCCTTCCGTTTTCATCCGCTCTAGAAATGGACAAAAATGGTGAAAATTTGCGAAAACAGAGCAGAAAAGAACGGACATGGGTTGTATGTAGCGGGGATGTTAAACGGATATTCATGGGAAGCCTGGCGTATGAAAGCGGTTGGAAGTGGATGACAGCTACAAATGGGTTACCGGGGGAAATTTCGAAGCGGACACATAGTGGAAAGAGCCGATGCATAGCGGATGAAGCGAATGCATCATGTACGCTAAACGGAAACAGAGGGGATGTCGCTCGGATGTATATCAGAAGCAAACCTTTCACGGCGCTTGCGTGGGGTATGGATCCTTCCGCTCCGCGGATATAAAGGGATGCAGCACGCACTCAGTCCGCATAAAAGGGAAAGGCATGCTGGTGGCTACATTTCGTTATTGAAGAAGGCTGTACACACACACACACACACGCACGCACGCACGCACGCACACACACACACACACACACATATATATATTACACCTTGTATCAACACCATGGTGCGTCAGTCAGGCAAGAAGAGGAAATCCTTTCCTACTCGTTCAAGCCCTGGAAAGGTGAAGAAGGCCAGAACCAGCACTCCACTCCCTGACTCTGATGGTGAAGCTGCTGCTGCTGCTGTTGTGGACCAGACTCAAGACCATCAAGCCCCTCAAAGCCATGCTGCTGAAGGCCCTGATGCAAAAGCCCCTGCAGGCCCCGAACAAGCTCCTGAAGGCCCTGGTGCTCAAGCCCATGGAAGCCCTGCTGAATTCCCTGAAGGCCCTGAACAAGCTCCAACCAGAGGGAGGAATAGGCAAGGGACTAAGAAGAGAGAGAGGAAACAGTACGCCGTTTCCGAGGAGCATGAGGACAATGTGCTGGAATGGCTGAGGGAGAACGAGTATCTCTGGAGAAAGGGCCACAGACTGTATCGGGACTCAAAGAAGAAACAGGCAGCTTGGGGAGACAAGGCAGAGAGCCTGGGGTACACTACAGAAGTACTCCTTGGATGGTGGAAGCACATGCACTCCTGGTATGGAAAGCTACATCTCAAGAAATCTGGGCAGGCCGCCGTCAAGCTCACTGACCGGGAGAAGTACGTTATAGCCAAGTGCACTTTCCTGGATGGTGAAATCCGCCACCGAGGAGCAGCCCCGTTGAAACCCCTCTTCCTCAGCCAACCTACAGACAGCCAGGCATCTTCAAGCCAGAAACAACCTACCCTATCCAGACAGGTGTCTTCAGAGAGCCCCACAGCAGACACCCCCTCAACAGCTGCAACCCCCGTGGTGCCGAATTTAAAGGATCCCGTCGAGAATGACACCCTGTTCTACAAATTGGAGGAACAAGCGGTAGCCGCCAGAGGCCAACCAATCCCTACCTCCAGCACCAGCTTTAGAAGCTGTAGGCAGAGATGCAGACTGGAGAGCCAGGACGACAGTGTACTGTTGGAGATAAGGGATACAATGAAGACCAGCACAGAACTTCTCTCTCAACTGGTCGACTCGGACAGGGCATCCTCTGTTCGGAAGCCCTTCATTATCTACGTGAGCCAGACCCTGAGGGACCTGCCCGAGGCCGAGTACCAGGTGATGAAGCAGAAGATTACAGCACTTCTCCACAACCCTCAAGGCCCAGCTGAAGCTCGTCTCACCCAGTGCAGGTCTGCTCCTCCACCCCAGGCGACGACGCAGCCCTTCCATGGTTTTCAAAAGCCCCTCTCCTACCAAGGCTACGGCTACCAGGACTTCTCACAGCAGAAGCAGAATTTCCCAGTCCAGACCCAGGTTTATCGGACGCCACAGATGATGTTGAAGACTAAGACCAAGAGTGATAAGGTGTGTATACCACGGCAGCTCGACTCATATTGAGATCCAGATGATTTTCTCCCCCTTTTTATACAAAATATCAATTGTCCGCTATGTGTCCATTTACATATTCTAGACATACTACAGACATCCTGAATATACGAGATACATCCCAGATACAAACGCTTTGAATACTTTATTTACGAGATACATCCCAGATACAAACGCTTTGTTCGTTTTGAATACTCTATATACGAGATGCATGCATACGCTTACATCCTTTTCTATTTCCATGCTACTAACGATGTATAGACGTTCCACGTACCTTGTCTTTCCCCTTCTTTCCCTTTTCAGATGTAGCGGATGTGAGTTGCGAGGATGTCCAGAGGATGCAGAGAGGATACAGCGGACGTTTAACAGATGATAACGGACATAGAACAGTTGTGGCTCGTATATGTTGCGGATATACATCGCACAAGGCGGAAAGTTCATCCGTTCTAAAAGTTTTGTGCAGCTCAAAATTTTTTAAGCGGATGAAATCACGATGGACGGATGTTCGATAGTAGAGCGTATGAAAGACGTATGCAATAAATGTACAACGGATGCATAGTGTTTTCCAACGGATGGCAAGAGTTGTTTACATTTTACATCCTCTTTGCATCCGTAAGTGCAGTGAGACCGGGCCTTAACAATAGGTGACAAGGTGGACGGATGTACTAATAACTTTTATGATAGACAATACGACAGCTTTACAAAAATGTATTTTAAACTGTATAGATATTATAACATAGTAACTGTATGCCTATAGCAATTTCTTCCATTATTTCAGGAACACTATTATATTTTTTCAATAGTAAGACAGATGTTTATATGTTTTTCCGTACATTTTCAGTTCCGTAGATAATGGAATATGTTTCCGATATTTCCGATACACATATCGACACGTGACATATGATTTCTTGTTTCGCATTGCTCTGTCATGTCCCTGTCTCCATATGAATTTTCTACTATCGGGAAGGTTTGATGGGGTTGAATACGTATTGAGTACAGTGTAAGCTGTTACTGATTCATGGTGGGTGTGTACGTTAGCCAATAATACTGAAATTGATGTGATTAATGTTCCAGATTTTACAATTTGACTTCAAATATTTCCCGACATTACGAAGCAGAAAAAAACAACTGAACCGGTGGAGACAAAGAATTCAGGTCAAACAAGAATGGAAAGGATGTAATGTTAACATTACCTGAACTAAATGAAAAAAAACAAGGGCGTGAGGGTCATATTACCTGAAAAAATAAGGATGTGAGGTAATATTACCTGAACTGAATGAACCATTGTTTCAGTTCAAGTCAGAAATAACAACCGCAAACTAATATACATCGCGGTGAGCATTCAAACTACTTTCAGATTAATGGATAATTTGCAAACTCTCTGGATGATCGTGAATTTACTGGGCTTCGTTGAATTTTAGATGATAAGATGAAGTTTATGTGTTGAGTCACCCTCTAAAAATGAACCAACTGCACCGATTTACTGCCTTACAAATGACTGTCCAAAAAAAGTATACATATAATTTCATCCGTTTGACTGGGGAATAAGGATGGAATGAATTTCTCCGTGTTATGTTTTTCCAATAGGTGGCGTGTTGTGTATTAGCACGTGCGGGTCGTGCTTTTTTTTCGTTTGCTATTAAGTGAAAAACAGTATTTAATAATTGAAGTTGTTTTCAAATAAAAGCAAATTGCGCGTGCTTATGAAGAACAATACATGTTTCTGTTAAATACTAAATTATGTGGCAATAAATCATGCGGTACCCTCCGTCGCTGTGAAAATACAGTTAATGGTTGTTGTTATTATTATCCTATTGGATAATTTAAAGGAGAAAAGCAGAAACACTGTCTAAAATATAAACCGGTCACCGGTAACGTCTCCTACAGTCACTGGAAACGTCTCGTACACTTACTAGTAACGTCTCGGACAGTCACTGGACACGTCTCGTACAGTCACCAGTAACGTCTCGTACAGTCACTGGTAACGTCTCTGACAGTCACTGGAAAAGTCTCAGACAGTCACCGGTAACATATCGGACAGTCACCGGTAACGTCTCGGACAGTCACCAGTAACGTCTCGGACAGTCAACGGTAACGTCTCGGACAGTCACTGGTAACATATTGGACAGTCACCGGTAACGTCTCGGACAGTCACCGGTAACGTCTCAGACAGTCACCGTTAACGTCACCGGTAACGTCTCGAACAGTCACCGGTAACGTCTCGGATAGTCACTGGTAACATCTCCTATAAGTCTCGTACAGTCACTGAAAACGTCCCGGACAGTCACTGGTAACGTCTCGGACAGTCGCTGGTAACGTCTCGGACAGTCACTGGTAACGGCTCGGACAGTCACCGGTAACATATCGGACAGTCACCGGTAACGTCTCGGACAGTCACCGGTAACGTCTCGGACAGTCACTGGTAACATATTGGAAAGTCACCGGTAACGTCTCGTCCCGGTAACGTCTCAGACAGTCACCGTTAACGTCACCGGTAACGTCTCGGACAGTCACCGGTAACGTCTCGGATAGTCACTGGTAACATCTCCTATAAGTCTCGTACAGTCACTGAAAACGTCCCGGACAGTCACTGGTAACGTCTCGGACAGTCGCTGGTAACGTCTCGGACAGTCACCGGTAACGTCTATAACAGACACTGGTAACGTCTCGGACAGTCACTGGTAAGTCTCAGACAGTCTCGGACAGTCACCGGTAACGTCTCGGACAGTCACGTCACTGGTAACGTCTCGGACAGTCACCGGTAACGTCTCGGACAGTCTCGGACAGCCACCGGTAACGTCTCGGACAGTCACTGGTAACGTCTCGGACAGTCACCGGTAACGTCTCGGACAGTCACCGGTATCGTCTCGGACAGTCACCGGTAACGTCTCCTACATTCTCGTACAGTCACTGGAAACGTCTCGAACAATCACAGGTAACGTCTCGGACAGTCACCGGTAACGTCTCGGACAGTCACGTCACCGGTAACGTCTCAGACAGTCACTGGTATTATCCCGGACAGTCACCGGTAACGTCTATACCAGACACTAATAACGTCTCGGACAGTCACGTCACCGGTAACGTCTCAGACAGCCACTGGTAACGTCTCGGACAGTCACTGGTAACGTCTCGGACAGTCTCGGACAGTCACTGGTAACGTCTCGGACAGCAACCGGTAACGTCTCGGACAGTCACTGGTAACGTCTCGTACAGTCACTGGTAACGTCTCGGACAGTCGCTGGTAACGTCTCGGACAGTCACTGGTAACGGCTCGGACAGTCACCGGTAACATATCGGACAGTCACCGGTAACGTCTCGGACAGTCACCGGTAACGTCTCGGACAGTCACTGGTAACATATTGGAAAGTCACCGGTAACGTCTCAGACAGTCACCGTTAACGTCACCGGTAACGTCTCGGACAGTCACCGGTAACGTCTCGGATAGTCACTGGTAACATCTCCTATAAGTCTCGTACAGTCACTGAAAACGTCCCGGACAGTCACTGGTAACGTCTCGGACAGTCGCTGGTAACGTCTCGGACAGTCACCGGTAACGTCTATAACAGACACTGGTAACGTCTCGGACAGTCACTGGTAAGTCTCAGACAGTCACCGGTAACGTCTCGGACAGTCACGTCACTGGTAACGTCTCGGACAGTCACCGGTAACGTCTCGGACAGTCTCGGACAGCCACCGGTAACGTCTCGGACAGTCACTGGTAACGTCTCGGACAGTCACCGGTAACGTCTCGGACAGTCACCGGGATCGTCTCGGACAGTCACCGGTAACGTCTCCTACATTCTCGTACAGTCACTGGAAACGTCTCGAACAATCACAGGTAACGTCTCGGACAGTCACCGGTAACGTCTATAACAGACACTAGTAACGTCTCGGACAGTCACCGGTAAAGTCTCGGACAGTCACGTCACCGGTAACGTCTCAGACAGTCACTGGTATTATCCCGGACAGTCACCGGTAACGTCTATACCAGACACTAATAACGTCTCGGACAGTCACGTCACCGGTAACGTCTCAGACAGCCACTGGTAACGTCTCGGACAGTCACTGGTAACGTCTCGGACAGCAACCGGTAACGTCTCGGACAGTCACTGGTAACGTCTCGTACAGTCACTGGTAACGTCTCGTACAGTCACTGGTAACGTCACGGACAGTCACTGGTAACGTCTCGGACAGTCACCGGTAACGTCTCGGACAGTAACCGGTAACGTCTCGTACAGTCACTGGTAACGTCTCGGACAGTCACTGGTAACGTCTCGTACAGTCACCGGTAACGTCTCAGACAGTCACCGTTAACGTCACCGGTAACGTCTCGGACAGTCACTGGTAACGTCTCGGACAGACACTGGTAACTTCTTGGACAGTCGCTGGTAACGTCTCGGACAGTCGAAGACAGTCACTGGTTACGTCTCGTACAATCACTGGTAACGTCTCGGACAGTCTCGGACAGCCACCGGTAACGTCTCGGACAGCCACTTGTAACATCTCGGATAGTGACTGGTATCGTCTCGGAAAGTCACTGGTATCGTCTCGTACAGTCACCGGTAACGTCTCGGACAGCCACCGGTAACGTCTCGGACAGCCACTTGTAACATCTCGGATAGTGACCGGTATCGTCTCGGACAGTCACTGGTAACGTCTCGTACGGTCACCGGTAACGTCTCGGACAGTCACTGGTAACGTCTCGGACAGACACTGGTAACGTCTCGTACGGTCACCGGTAACGTCTCGGACAGTCACTGGTAACGTCTCGGACAGTCACTGGTAACGTCTCGTACGGTCACCGGTAACGTCTCGGACAGTCACTGGTAACGTCTCGGACAGACACTGGTAACGTCTCGGACAGTCTCGGACAGCTACTGGTAACGTCTCGGACAGTCACCGATAACGTCTCGGACAGCCACTGGTAAGTCCCACACACTCGGGACAGTACACAACCAAAATTTGTTGACAGTGTAACAAAGACCATGTGACAAATGACGTTACGTGTGAATTTCTATGTGCAAGATTATCGAAAAGAGAAAGCATACGATACTGAAATATTGATCCCTGTGTATGTGGGTTCTGCCGTCTGTATCAGGAAACCGTTACTAATTCATGGTGACTGTGTATGTTAGCCAATAATGCAGACGAACCGCGTGAATATAGCTGATTAAATTTGGTTTCTCTGTTTGTCCGTTTTATTCATGTAATGGGTGCTTGCTAAGCTAAAAGTAGTGTTGATATTGTGTATGTTTGGTTAAGTTTCTCACGGACGTGTTGAAGGGTTGTTCGTTCATACGTTTTTTGCTAA
>NW_026782442.1:182500-193069 GCF_031769215.1 Ylistrum balloti
ATACAAAAACTGGACTGACACCCCACTCAGTCCTTCGAATATCACAAAGGCTCCACGGTCAACTCATCAATCCGTTCTTTTGTATGTTTATGAAAAAAAATATATACTTCGTATGAAATTTGAAATTCGTAACTATAAAGTACCTTCAATATTACCACGAGGGAAATTCATTGGGGAAATATCAATGAAAGATACAATTATTGAAAACAGAACTCTTTTATTTCAGAGATGTAAACACTTATATAATCCTTGTGTAGATTTCTGTGTCATGTTTCTGTAGAATATGTATCATCCTTGTGTAGATTTCTGTATCATCCTTGTGTATATTTCTGTATCATCCTTGTGTAGATTTCTGTATCATCCTTGTGTATATTTCTGTATCAACCTTGTGTAGATTTCTGTATCATCCTTGTGTATATTTCTGTATCATCCTTGTGTATATTTCTGTATCATCTTTGTGTAGATTTCTGTATCATCCTTGTGTAGATTTCTGTATCATCCTTGTGTATATTTCTGTGTCATGTTTGTGTAGATTTCTGTTTCAACCTGGTGTAGATTTCTGTATCATGTTTGTGTAGATTTCGGTATCATATTTTTATAGATTTGTGTATCGGTCTTGTGTATATTTCTGTGTCATGTTTGTGTATATTTCTGTATCAACCTTGTGTATTTCTGTATCATCCTTGTGTAGATTTCTGTATCATTCTTGTGTAGATTTCTGTTTCATTCTTGTGTATATTTCTGTATCATGTTTGTGTAGATTTCTGTATCAACCTTGTGTAGATTTCTGTATCATATTTGTGGAAATTTCTTTATCATCCTTCTGTAGATTTCTGTATCATCCTTGTGTAGATTTCTATATCATCCTTGTGTAGATTTCTGTATCATTCTTGTGTAGATTTCTGTATCATCCTTGTGTAGATTTCTGTATCAACCTTGTGTAGATTTCTGTATCATCCTTGTGTAGATTTCTGTATCATCCTTGTGTATATTTCTGTATGAACCTTGTGTAGATTTCTGTATCATCCTTGTGTAGATTTCTGTATCATTCTTGTGTAGATTTCTGTATCATTCTTGTGTAGATTTCTGTATCATCCTTGTGTAGATTTCTGTATCATCCTTGTGTAGATTTCTGTATCATCCTTGTGTAGATTTCTGTATCATTCTTGTGTAGATTTCTGTATCATGTTTGTGTAGATTTCTGTATCATGTTTGTGTATATTTCTGTATCATGTTTGTGTAGATTTCTGTATCATGTTTGTGTAGATTTCTGTGTCATGTTTGTGTACATTTCTGTATCATCCTTGTGTAGATTTCTGTGTACATTTCTGTATTATCTTCGTGTAGATTTATGTGTCCTGTTTGTGCAGATTACTGCATCATCATGGTGTAGATTTCTGTATCATCCTTGTGTAGATTTTTGTGTCATATTTGTGTAGATTTCTGTATCATCCTTGTGTAGATTTCTGTATCATCCTTGTGTAGATTTTTGTATCATATTTGTGTAGATTTCTGTATCATCATGGTGTAGATTTCTGTATCATCCTTGTGTAGATTTCTGTATCATCCTTGTGTAGATTTCTGTATCATCCTTGTGTGGATTTCTGTATCTTCCTTTTGTAGATTTCTGTATCATTTTTGTGTAGATTTCTGTGTAGATTTCTGTATTATCTTTGTGTAGATTTCTGTATCATGTTTGTGTAGATTTCTTGTGTAGATCATTTTTGTGTAGATTTCTGTATCATTTGTGTAGATTTCTGTATCATCATCTTGTGTAGATTTATGTATGATCCTTGTGTGGATTTCTGTATCATCTTTGTATAGATTTCTGTATCATTTTTGTGTAGATTTCTGTATCATCCTTGTGTGGATTTCTGTATGTTCCTTGTGTAGATTTCTGTATCATCTTTGTGTAGATTTCTGTATCATCCTTGTGTAGATTTCTGTATCATCTTTGTGTAGATTTCTGTATCATCCTTGTGTAAATTTCTGTATCATCCTTGTGTAGATTTCTGTACCATCCTGGGGTAGGTTTCTTTATCATCCTTGTGACAATTTCTGTGTCATCCTTATGTAGATTTCTGTATCATGTTTGTGTAGATTTCTGTATCATCCTTGTGTAGATTTCTGTATCATCTTTGTGTAGATTTCTGTATCATTCTTGTGTAGATTTCTGTATCATCATGGTGTAGATTTCTGTATCATCCTGGTGTAGATTTCTGTATCATCCTTGTGTAGATTTCTGTATCATCCTTGTGTAGATTTCTGTATCATTCTTGTGTAGATTTCTGTATCATCCTTGTGTAGATTTCTGTATCATCCTTGTGTAGATTTCTGTATCATCATGGTGTAGATTTCTGTATCATCCTTGTGTAGATTTCTGTATCATCCTTGTGTAGATTTCTGTATCATCCTTGTGTAGATTTCTATATCATCCTTGTGTAGATTTCTGTATCATTCATTCTTGTGTAGATTTCTGTATCATTTGTGTAGATTTCTGTATCATCATCCTTGTAGATTTCTGTGTGTAGATTTCTGTATTTTGTGTAGATGTATCATCCTTGTGTAGATTTCTGTATCATCCTTGTGTAGATTTCTGTATCAACCTTGTGTAGATTTCTGTATCTTCCTCGATTTCTGTATCATGTTTGTGTAGATTTCTGTATTAACCTTGTGTAGATTTCTGTATCATATTTGTGGAGATTTCTTAATCATCCTTCTGTAGATTTCTGTATCATATTTGTGTAGATTTCTGTATCATCCTTGTGTAGATTTCTGTATCATCCTTGTGTAGATTTCTGTATCATCCTTGTGTAGATTTCTGTGTGCATTTCTGTATTATCTTTGGGTAGATTGATGTGTCATGTTTGTGCAGATTTCTGCATCATCATGGTGTAGATTTCTGTATCATCCTTGTGTAGATTTCTGTATCATCCTTGTGTAGATTTCTGTATCAACCTTGTGTAGATTTCTGTATCATCATGGTGTAGATTTCTGTATCATCCTTGTGTAGATTTCTGTATCATCCCTGTGCAGATTTTTGTGTATAAATTTCTGTATCTTGTTGGTGTAGATTTCTTTATCGTCCTTGGGTAAATTTCTGTATCATCCTTGTGTAGATTTCTGTATCATCCTTGTGTAGATTTCTGTATCATCCTTGTGTAGATTTCTGTATCATCCTTGTGTAGATTTCTATATCATCCTTGTGTAGATTTCTGTATCATGTTTGTGTAGATTTCTGTATCATTTTTGTGTAGATTTCTGTATCATCCTTGTGTAGAATTCTGTATCATGTTTGTGTAGATTTCTGTATCATGTTTGTGTAGATTTCTGTGAATCATCTTTATGTATATTTCTGTATCATCTTTGTGTAGATTTCTGTATCATTCTTGTGTAGATTTCTGTATCATCCTTGTGTAGATTTCTGTATCATCCTTGTGTAGATTTCTGTATCATCCTTGTGTAGATTTCTGTATCATCCTTGTGTAGATTTCTGTATCATTCTTGTGTAGATTTCTGTATCATCCTTTGTGATATTTCTGTATCATTCTGTGTAGATTTCTGTATCATCCTTGTGTAGATTTCTGTATCATCCTTGTGTAGATTTCTGTATCATCCTTGTGTAGATTTCTGTATCATCCTTGTGTAGATTTCTGTATCATCCTTGTGTAGATTTCTGTATCATCCTTGTGTAGATTTCTGTATCATCCTTGTGTAGATTTCTGTATCATATCATCCTTGTGTAGATTTCTGTATCATCCTTGTGTAGATTCATCCTTGTGTAGATTTCTGTATCATCCTTGTGTAGATTTCTGTATCATGTTTGTGTAGATTTCTGTATCATCCTTGTGTAGATTTCTGTATCATCCTTGTGTAGATTTCTGTATCATTTGTGTAGATTTCTGTATCATCCTTGTGTAGATTTCTCTGTATCATTTTGTGTAGATTTCTGTATCATCCTTGTGTAGATTTCTGTATCATCCTTGTTGTGTATTTCTGTATCATCTTGTGTATCATTTGTGTAGATTTCTGTATCATCCTTGTGTAGATTTCTGTATCATCTTGTGTAGATTTCTGTATCATCCTTGTGTAGATTTCTGTATCATCCTTGTGTAGATTTCTGTATCATCCTTGTGTAGATTTCTGTATTTCTGTATCATTTTGTGTAGATTTCTGTATCATCCTTGTGTAGATTTCTGTATCATCCTTGTGTAGATTTCTGTATCATTTGTAGATTTCTGTATCATGTTTGTGTAGATTTCTGTATCATGTTTGTGTAGATTTCTGTATCATCATTTTGTGTAGATTTCTGTATCATCCTTGTGTAGATTTCTGTATCATCCTTGTGTCTGTATCATTTCTGTGTGTATCCTTGTGTAGATTTCTTTATCATTCCTGTGTAGATTTTTGTATCATCCTGTTGTAGATTTCTGTAGATTTCTGTATCATCCCTGTGTAGATTTTTGTGTATAAATTTCTGTATCTTGTTGGTGTAGATTTCTTTATCGTCCTTGGGTAAATTTCTGTATCATCCTTGTGTAGATTTCTGTATCATCTGTATCTTGTGTAGATTTCTGTATCATGTTTGTGTAGATTTCTGTATCATCCTTGTGTAGATTTCTGTATCATCCTTGTTTAGATTTCGGTGTACATTTTTGTATCATCCTTTTGTAGATTTCTGTGTACATTTCTGTATCATGTTTGTGTAGATTTCTGTATCATCCTTGTGTAGATTTCTGTATCATCCTGGTGTAGATTTCTGTATTCTTGTGTAGATTTCTGTATCATCCTTGTGTAGATTTCTGTATCATCCTTGTGTAGATGTTCTGATTTCTGTATTAACCTTGTGTAGATTTCTGTATCATATTTGTGGAGATTTCTTAATCATCCTTCTGTAGATTTCTGTATCATATTTGTGTAGATTTCTGTATCATCCTTGTGTAGATTTCTGTACCTTCCTGGGGTAGGTGTCTTTATCATCCTTGTGACAATTTCTGTGTCATCCTTGTGTAGATTTCTGTATCATATTTGTGTAGATTTCTGTGTCATTTTGTGTACATTTCTGTATCATCCTTGTGTAGATTTCTGTATCAACCTTGTGTAGATTTCTGTATCATCCTTGTGTAGATTTCTGTATCATCCTTGTGTAGATTTCTGTATTTTTGTATCATTTTTGTGTAGATTTCTGTATCATGTTTGTGTAGATTTCTGTATCATCCTTGTGTAGATTTCTGTATCATTCTTGTGTAGATTTCTATATCATCCTTTTGTAGAATTCTGTATCATGTTTGTGTAGATTTCTGTATCATGTTTGTGTAGATTTCTGTATCATTCTTGTGTAGAATTCTGTATCATCCTTTTGTAGAATTCTGTATCATGTTTGTGTAGAATTCTGTATCATGTTTGTGCAGATTTCTGTATCGTCGTGGTGTAGATTGCTGTATTATCCCCTTGTATATTTCTGTATCATCCTTGTGTAGATTTCTGTATCATCCTGGTGTAGATTTCTGTATCATCCTGGTGTAGATTTCTGTATCATGTTTGTGTGGATTTCTGTATCATTCTTGTGTAGATTTCTGTATCATCTTTGTATAGATTTCTGTGTCATCCTTGTGTATATTTCTGTATCATTCTTGTGTAGATTTCTGTATCATCTTTGTATAGATTTCTGTATCATCCTGGTGTAGATTTCTGTATCATGTTTGTGTGGATTTCTGTATCATTCTTGTGTAGATTTCTGTATCATCATGGTGTAGATTTCTGTATCATCCTTGTGTAGATTTCTGTATCATGTTTGTGTGGATTTCTGTATCATTTTTTTGTAGATTTCTGTATCATCCTTGTGTAGATGTCTGTATCATCCTTGTGTGGATTTCTATATCTTCCTTTTGTAGATTTCCGTATCATTCTTGTGTAGATTTCTGTATTATCTTTGTGTAGATTTCTGTATCATCCTTGTGTAGATTTCTGTATCATGTTTGTGTAGATTTCTGTATCATTTTTGTGTAGATTTCTGTATCATCCTTGTGTAGAATTCTGTATCATGTTTGTGTAGATTTCTGTATCATCCTTGTGTAGATTTCTGTATCATGTTTGTGTAGATTTCTGTATCATTTTTGTGTAGATTTCTGTATCATCCTTGTGTAGATTTCTGTGTACATTTCTGTATCATCCTTGTGTAGATTTCTGTGTACATTTCTGTATTATCTTTGTGTAGATTTCTGTATCATCCTTGTGTATATTTCTTTATCATCCTTGTGTAGATTTCTGTATCATGTTTGTGTGGATTTCTGTGTACATTTCTGTATCATCCTTGTGTAGATGTCTGTATCATCCTTGTGTAGATTTCTGTGTACATTTCTGTATCATCTTTTTGTAGATTTCTGTATCATCCTTGTGTAGATTTCTGTATCATGTTTGTGTAGATTTCTGTATCATCCTTGTGTAGATTTCTGTATCATCCTTGTGTAGATTTCTGTATCATCCTTGTGTAGTTTTCTATATCATCCTTGTGTAGATTTCTGTATCATTCTTGTGTAGATTTCTGTATCATCCTTGTGTAGATTTCTGTATCATCCTTGTGTAGATTTCTGTATCATCCTTGTGTAGATTTCTGTATCATTCTTGTGTAGATTTCTGTATCATCCTTGTGTATTTCTGATTTCTTGTGTATCATCATCTTGTGTAGATTTCTGTATCATCCTTGTGTAGATTTCTGTATCATCCTTGTGTGGATTTCTGTATCTTCCTTGTGTAGATTTCTGTATCATTCTTGTGTAGATTTCTGTATCATCCTTGTGTAGATTTCTGTATCATATTTGTGGAGATTTCTTTATCATCCTTCTGTAGATTTCTGTATCATCCTTGTGTAGATTTCTATATCATCCTTGTGTAGATTTCTGTATCATCCTTGTGTAGATTTCTGCATCATCATGGTGTAGATTTCTGCATCATCATGGTGTAGATTTCTGTATCATCCTTGTGTAGATTTCTGTATCATTCTTGTGTAGATTTCTGTATCATTCTTGTGTAGATTTCTGTATCATTCTTGTGTAGATTTCTGTATCATGTTTGTGTAGATTTCTGTATCATGTTTGTGTAGATTTCTGTATCATGTTTGTGTAGATTTCTGTATCATGTTTGTGTAGATTTCTGTGTCATATTTGTGTACATTTCTGTATCATCCTTGTGTAGATTTCTGTATCATCCTTGTGTAGATTTCTGTAGATTTTGTGTAGATTTCTGTATCATCCTTGTGTAGATTTCTGTATCATGTTTGTGTAGATTTCTGTATCATCCTTGTGTAGATTTCTGTATCATCCTTGTGTAGATTTCTGTGTAGATTTCTGTATCTTGTTGGTGTAGATTTCTGTATCATCCTTGGGTAAATTTCTCTATCATCCTTGTGTAGATTTCATTCTTATGTAGATTTCTGTATCATCCTTGTGTAGATTTCTGTATCATCATGGTGTAGAGTTCTGTATCATTCTTGTGTAGATTACTATGTAGATTTCTGTGTCATATTTGTGTATATTTCTGTATCATGTTTGTGTAGATTTCTGTATCATCCTTGTGTAGATTTCTGTATCATGTTTGTGTAGATTTCTGTATCATTTTTGTGTAGATTTCTGTATCATCCTTGTGTAGATTTCTGTATCATTCCTGTGTAGATTTCTGTATCATCCTGTTGTAGATTTCTGTATTATCGTTGTGTAGATTTCTGTATCATCCTGGTGTAGATTTCTGTATCATGTTTGTGTAGATTTCTGTATTTTGTGTAGATTTCTGTATCATCTTTGTGTAGATATTCTTGTGTAGATTTCTGTATCATTTTGTGTAGATTTCTGTATCATCTTGTGTAGATTTCTGTATCATCCTTGTGTAGATTTCTGTATCATGTAGATTTCCTTGTGTAGATTTCTGTATCATCCTTGTGTAGATTTCTGTATCATCCTTGTGTAGATTTCTGTATCATTCTTGTGTAGATTTCTGTTTCATTCTTGTGTAGATTTCTGTATCATCCTTGTGTAGATTTATGTGTCCTGTTTGTGCAGATTACTGCATCATCATGGTGTAGATTTCTGTATCATCCTTGTGTAGATTTTTGTGTCATATTTGTGTAGATTTCTGTATCATTCTGGTGTAGATTTCTGTATCATTCTTGTGTAGATTTCTGTATCATTCTTGTGTAGATTTCTGTTTCATTCTTGTGTAGATTTCCGAATCATCCTTGTGTAGATTTCTGTATCATCCTTGTGTAGATTTTTGTGTCATATTTGTGTAGATTTCTGTATCATCATGGTGTAGATTTCTGTATCATCCTTGTGTATATTTCTGTATCATTCTGGTGTAGATTTCTGTATCATCCTTGTGTAGATTTCTGTATCATCCTTGTGTGGATTTCTGTATCATCCTTGTGTAGATTTCTGTATCATGTTTGTGTAGATTTCTGTATCAGCCTTGTGTATATTTCTGTGTTATGTTTTTGTAGATTTCTGTATCATGTTTGTGTATATTTCTGTATCATGTTTGTGTAGATTTCTGTATCATGTTTGTGTATATTTCTGTATCCTAGTGTAGATTTTTGTATCATCCTTGTGTAGATTTCTGTATCATGTTTGTGTGGATATCTGTATCATTCTTGTGTGGATTTCTGTATCATTCTTTTGTAGATTTCTGTATCATCCTTGTGTAGATTTCTGTATCATCCTTGTGTAGATTTCTGTATCATCCTTGTGTAGATTTCTGTATCATCATGGTGTAGATTTCTGTATCATCCTTGTGTAGATTTCTGTATCATCCTTGTGTAGATTTCTGTATCATCCTTGTGTAGATTTCTGTATCATTCTTGTGTAGATTTCTGTATCATTTGTGTAGATTTCTGTATCATCCTTGTGTAGATTTCTGTATCATTTTGTGTAGATTTCTGTATCATTTTGTGTAGATTTCTGTGTCATGTTTGTGTAGATTTATGTATCATCCTAGTGTATATTTCTGTATCATCCTTGTGTAGATTTCTGTATCATCCTTGTGTAGATTTCTGTATCATCCTTGTATAGATTTCTGTGATTTCTGTACATCTTGTGTAGATTTCTGTATCATGTTTGTGTAGATTTCTGTATCATTCTTGTGTAGATTTCTGTATCATCCTTTTGTAGAATTCTGTATCATGTTTGTGTAGATTTCTGTATCATCCTTGTGTAGATTTCTGTATCATCCTTGTGTAGATTTCTGTATCATCCTTGTGTAGATTTCTGTCCTTGTGTAGATTTCTGTATCATCTTGTGTAGATTTCTGTATCATCCTTTGTGTTTCTGATTTGTGTAGATTTCTGTATCATTCTCGTGTACATTTCTGTATCATCTTTTTGTAGATTTCTGTATCATCCTTGTGTAGATTTCTGTATCATCTTTTTGTAGATTTATGTATCATCCTTGTGTAGATTTTTGTGTCATATTTGTGTAGATTTCTGCATCATCATGGTGTAGATTTCTGTATCATCCTTGTGTAGATTTCTGTATCATCCTTGTGTAGATTTCTGTATCATCCTTGTGTAGATTTCTGTATCATGTTTGTGTGGATTTCTGTATCATAGATTTCTTGTGTAGATTTCTGTATTATCTTTGTGTAGATTTCTGTATCATGTTTGTGTAGATTTCTGTATCAACCTTGTGTAGATTTCTGTATCATCCTTGTGTAGATTTCTGTATCATCATTGTGTAGATTTCTGTATCATCCTTGTGTAGATTTCTGTATCATCCTTGTGTAGATTTCTGTATCATCCTTGTGTAGATTTCTGTATCATCTTGTGTAGATTTCTGTATCATCCTTGTGTAGATTTCTGTATCATCCTTGTGTAGATTTCTGTATCATTTTTGTGTAGATTTCTGTATCATCCTTGTGTAGATTTCTGTATCATCCTTGTGTGGATTTCTGTATGATTCTTGTGTGGATTTCTGTATCATTCTTGTGTGGATTTCTGTATGATTCTTGTGTGGATTTCTGTATGATTCTTGTGTGGATTTCTGTATCATTCTTGTGTAGATTTCTGTATCATCTTTGTATAGATTTCTGTATCATTTTTGTGTAGATTTCTGTATCATCCTTGTGTGGATTTCTGTATCATTCTTGTGTAGATTTCTGTATCATCCTGTTGTAGATTTCTGTAGATTTCATCATCCTTGTGTAGATTTCTGTATCATCCTTGTGTACATTTCTGTATCATCCTTGCGTAGATTTCTGTGTACATTTCTGTATCATCCTTGTGTAGATTTCTGTATCATCCTTGTGTAGATTTCTGTGTACATTTCTGTATCATCCTTGTGTAGATTTCTGTGTACATTTCTGTATCATCCTTGTGTAGATTTCTGTATCATTCTTGTGTAGATTTCTGTATCATCCTTGTGTAGATTTCTGTATCATCCTTGTGTAGATTTCTGTATCATTCTTGTGTAGATTTCTGTATCATTCTTGTGTAGATTTCTGTATCATTCTTGTGTAGATTTCTGTATCATGTTTGTGTAGATTTCTGTATCATGTTTGTGTAGATTTCTGTATCATGTTTGTGTA